>NW_005054309.1:10148357-10152532 GCF_000277835.1 Geospiza fortis | reverse complement strand
AGATATATTGTTTTTTAAAAATCGATTTATTTATTTGTTTCATATCTATTTTATATTTTATTTTATTACTTTTGGGATTTTTATCTTTGGAGCTGCTCCTTGCTTGGCTTTGGCACCAGAACCAGCTCAGGGTTGGCTGTTTGGGGCTTTTATTCCTTGCAAATCCCTGCAGGACCTGGAATGTGTTGTGGGAATTGTTGCTCTTAGGTGGAGCAGGAATTTGAGGGAAGGTTTAGGAGGCTCCAGGCTTGGGGAGGAATAAAATATGAACTAGAAAGAGCTGAGATTTTTCGCTGCGTGGCTGTGAATTTGAGCCTGTCAGTGCTGAGCAGCCTGGTAATTTCTGTGTGTTATCAAAGATGCTCATCCCAGCTTTTTGAAGTCACTTAAACTGATAAACTCTGCTTCTTACTCAGAGCACAAAACTGCCAGCATCAATTTTGGACACCAGGGGAATGAGGCAGTCAGAGTTTCGCTGGGGAAAAAAATCTTCTCTGCTGAAGATATCTCACATGCCAAGTTCTGGCTTGAAGCAAAGGCTCAGGCCGCTTGTGACCCTGTGGAAAATGTCCCTTAAAACGCTCCTTAAAGCACCAGTGTTTACAAAGTGACTTTGAGAAGGACTCAGAAGAAGCCCTGGGAGCTTGACCACTGAAGGATTTAGGTCAGAGCCCATCTGGAGCCCAGTGGTTCCTGCATGGATGGAAAAAGTGGCTGCAGAGGGGCTGCTTCTATAAGATCTTCAGAAATATTGCAAGTGTTTCATATAAAACAAGCTCTAATTGAGAGGGCTTTAAAAAAAAAGTGCTGTGGTTAATAAACTATAACCAGAAAATTCGAGAGGTTTAAAATTATTCAAAGCAATTTTGCTTGAGAGAGATTTCTGCGTGAATTGATGTTATAAAATAAATTATATGAAATCCATGGCAGATAAATTGTGCTAACTTAGGGCACAGCATTTTTTTTTTGATTCTTTAAGTACTATAAAAGCATCAGAAGTCTAAATAAGATTATAATTTTCCTGGATCATTATTGATCTTTGGATAATCTGACTGGGCCCTTCTCCTTCCAAAGGGAGCAGCACACCCAGGGCACCAAAGAATTTCTGCTTTTCATGGCTTTTCCAGGTTGTTTTGCTGTCTGAATAATTCAGTTTGGTGATGTAAACACCGGTTATTCCTGTGTTTCCTGGCAGCTGGAATCTGCACTGATCCCAGAGTGTCCCAGTGGGGAACAAGAACTGAAATATCCCTGATGGGAAGATGCTCAGCAGAGGAAAACTTCTGTTAACACAATTTTGCACTTCTCTCATGGAGGCAGCAAAATCCTCTACTGCAGGGCCCTCCAAATCCATGGCAAAAATAAGGAATTGAAGCTTAGTCTCCACATTTTGGAGGTGTTTATTTTCCCCCAAAGCCATGTTAAAAGCAGGAGAGTGATAACACAATGTTCCAGGCAGAATTGCCACAGAACATTTGGAATGCTAATTACTGCAAAACTTATTTATATCCAGGTTTAACTTCCAAGCTTGGTCCTTAACTCTGGAGAAGTAGCTGGGTTTGCTGCTTGGGCACTTCTGAGTGCATCAGTTGGAATTTCAGCAGGGTTTTCTGGATTTAATAAATCAAGATTTCCCCAAATGAACGAATTTTGCCTGGGAACTTATGGAACTCAGACACCTGAAGCTGCTCCTTAATTCTCTGAATCCCATCAACTGCTGTGCTGGTCACCTTAATGAAAGGAAAATAAGGATCAATCAATCCATATTTTTTACTTAATGAAATTTGTCAATATTAATACTTTTCTCAACAGTTCTAAAAGAGATTTGGCCCAAGCAGAACCCCAAATGTTGTTTCACGTTTCTAAATGTCACCAGATGAATTTATCAGTGTCCCAAACTCAGCAGAGGATCTGTGAGATGCAGGAATCAGGAATATCACTGGGGCCAAATACATAAATCAAACTAGAGCTGGAATGAGTCTCCACAGGAGCTGTGAGGGGAGGTGCAATGCCAGGGATGAGAAGGAAGCAAACACCATTTTCCAGCTTCAAAGCCACTGGAACTAATGTTGCAGGGACATTAATTACATGGAAAAAATATTTAAAAGGCTCAAAATGCACTTGACAGAATCCCTTTAAACTAATATAGAATTAGAGCCTGCTAATGGCTTCTGGCTCCAAGAAGTTTCCATGATTTTCTCTTTATTTAAGTCTTAAACTCCCCAAATTAAATGCAATTGGAAAATCAGTTATCGTGCTTTGCTTTATGCTCCTGCTAACTCAGCATCGTTCCATGATCTTGTTTTCCAGCCTCCAAGTTTTCCCTCTCTGTCACTGCCACAAAGTTTTGTTGGGGCAGAGCTGGGAGAATGATCCCTGTATTAAAGTGGGGTTTTAATTTCAGAATAATCTCACTTTAAATGGCTGGGGCTGTTTTATCCTCAGCTCTCAATCCATATCAGGATATGAATCAAGAGAGTCCTGATAAGCACTTATAGATAGGTGGATAGGCTGGAAAAATCTGTTTATTCTGCTTTTATAAACAAAATAAAATTTTGTTTTGTTTTATTTTATTTTTTCCAGGTGGAATTCCCAAGGATGAGAGACCTGCAGACGACATTTTGGCCAGAAGCAAAAAACCAAAAAACCAAAAAAAAACCAAGCTAAAGTGAAATTAAATTTTATATTTGTGGCAGCAACATCGTGAAACGTGTAGGCCTGCCTCAGAAAACATCATGGATACAGCCTAAAAAAAGGGCTTTGCAGAGCAGCCTCTGGAAAACATAGATTAAAATAAGAGTATCACCATTCCCAATATTCTTTTTTACATCAGGCTCAAGAATATTTAAGGCTGTTTCTTGTGTATTCACTCTAATGGGGCTGCTAAGGAGGATGGAGCAGGATAATTAGAGATAAGGCACTTTTCAATTAGCTGCTACCTGCTGCTGCCCAACAGTGGACATCAATTCCTGGCAGATAATTTTATCCTCGTGTTCCTTGAGAACCTTTGGACATCGTGTGCTTGACCTAAATTTTTAATGACATTATGAAGCCCTAGTTAAATATAAAAATAATGGTTTTGGAGCGCAGCTCTTTATTAAAGTTCCTTGGGCTGTGTTTTTCCTGCGTGCAGCTCAGCATGGGAATGTTTTAGCGTCCTGCTTTGGCTACAGAAATTCACTTTTAAACTCAGGCATGCACTGGCTGATGTAACCCATTGGAAGCTGCTTTGGAGGATGGGATGTAACCCAATTTTCTGTGTTTTGGACAAAAAATAACGAGGATAACACGTCCAGAGGGATAAATTCTGGAGGGTGATGGAGGACAGGGCTGGTTTGGAGCAGAATCCTTGGGAAACATCCACCACAGCCTCTCCAAACCCACATTCCCACCACTGCAAACAAAGGATTCCCACCAGATGGATGGAAGAGCAGGGAAAAATGACAATTATGGAGAACAGGCCCAAACTTTTCAGTTTGTCCTCCTTTTCTTGAAGTTTTGAGACTTGTTATAGGATTTTTTTTTTCTGTATGAGGTAAAGCAGGCCCCAGGCAAGTCTGAGCTGCAGGAGCAGCACTTGCTGACCTTGGCAGGAACACAAAGGTCAAGTTGAGCTTTTCATCCAGGAGAGACTGAACAAGGACTGCAATGTATGAGGAATAACAAGGATTTTCTTTGCCATCTCTTGTGAGGATTTGTTCTTTTCATCCATTTTCCCCCTCGGAGGATATGCTGATTTCCCAGGGAACAGGTTCCCTTCGCGAGGCTGCTGATTCCTGCTCGCCCCTCAGGGAGAAGCAGCTGATGGCTGGAGTTGAAATGTGAATTTTATGGGGAAAAAAAAAGACACAAAAAGCAACAGCTAAGGGGAAAATGTGCTGTTAAATGCTTGTGCCACGATGTCCTGAACCTCTGCCTGCATGGCTGAGCTCCAGGCACGGGAATCTCTGCTGGACATTGGCACTTTTGGGCTGTTCCTGCAGGGGTGTGGAATGGCTGGGGCTTCATTAGTCCTGAGAGGATTAGGACTGTGCAGGAACAATTGTAATTCAGTTTTCTCTTATTTTCAAGTAGGAGATTTTGTTATCTGCTGCTTTTTCCCTTTTATTTACAGTACAAACAGCATTGCTTATTGCTTTTGATAATAACTGAGCTGATAAACTGATCTGCTTGGT
>NW_005054309.1:10131548-10148347 GCF_000277835.1 Geospiza fortis | reverse complement strand
CCTGGGATTAAGGCCTCCAGGGAGGAAAGCTGGATAATATTCAAGGATTAGCTCCTCCAAGCTCAGGAGCAGTGAATCCCAGCAGGACTCAGCCAGGGAGGGTCCCAGCATTGGCGTTTCACAGCTTGGCTGACACAGAGGGACGCTGGACGAGGGATGGAGGGACAGGACAAGGGGAATGGCTTCAAACTGGCACAGGACAGGGCTGGAAGAGAAAAAGGAAGGAATTTCTTCCTGGGAGGGTGGGGAGGGACTGGAGTGGGATTCCCAGAGGAGCTGTGGCTGCCCTGGATCCCTGGCAGTGCCCAAAGCCAGGCTGGACAGGGCTTGGAGCACCTGGGACAGTGGCAGGGTGGCACTGGATGGGCTGTGAGGTGCCTCCCAATCCAACCCCACAACGTTTCTCTGAGCTCGTGGAAGGAGTTATTACCTTTTAATCAGCATTTTCTGCATGCAAACAAACACTTAAATGAAGTGGCAGCAGATGCTAAGCCACAGCTTTCTGCTAAAGCGGCTAAATTATTTTTTTACCACATTTTAACCTACAGGAGGTTGTAGGGTTCAGATTGCTGAGCACGATAAACCACAAACTCACAATAGACTCCAAACCTCACAAAACCCCACAAACTCACAATAGACTTCAAACTTTACAATAAACCACAAACCTCACAATAGACTTCAAACCTCACAATAAACCACAAACCTCACAATAGACTTCAAACTTTACAATAAACCACAAACTCACAATAAACTCCAAACCTCACAATCAACCACAAACTCACAATAAACTCCAAACCTCACAATCAACCACAAACTCACAATAAACTCCAAACCTCACAATCAACCACAAACTCACAATAAACTCCAAACCTCACAATCAACCACAAACTCACAATAAACTCCAAGCCTCACAGTAAACCACAAACTCACAATAAACCACAACTCACAATAAACTCCAAACCTCATCATAAACCACAAACTCTCAATAAACCACAACTCACAATAAACTCCAAATCTCATCATAAACCACAAACTCTCAATAAACCACAACTCACAATAAACCCCAAACCTCACATGAAGCACAAGGTGAAGGTCTGGTGGCACCGATTTCCCAAGCAGTGAGAATATCCAGGTCTGTGACAGCACATTACAGCCAACTCTTTGGACAAATCTCTTTATTTCCCAATCAGACATTCTGGAATTGTGCATTTTCAAGGCTGCTTTGCCAAAGGCCTCCTGGAGCTGCACGTGCTGCTGCTTTGCCTTGCTTTTGTGCCTTCCTAACTTCCATGAAAAGCCAAACCTGTCCTGCTGTCTCTGGCCCCTTGCTGCCAGCACCTGTCAGTCTGTCACTGCAGCTCAGGGCAGGGAAGGTGGAGCTGCATTTTGGCAGCGCTGAGGAGGAAAAGGGCATGGAACAAATCTGGGTGTTTGGGTTTGAAAAGCCAGGTGCCTGCTAAGGAAGGCAGGAGCCCCCCTTGAAATGGAAAATGTAAATCCCCTCCCTCTGAATTGTTATAATTTTGAAATTAAGGGGCTCTTAGGTAAAGATATGGGAGTAGGAATAACAGTTCATTATTAGGGAAATTAAAGTTAAAATGCAGTAATACAAAACAACTCTGCCAGAGTCAGAGCAGGAGCTGTGACTCCCTGTGTGTCAGGGGGTGGCACAGCCCCATCCCATGGGGGCTCAGCCCTCCTGCAGTGCCAGCTGTGCTGCTGCTGGAGCAGTTGCTCAATTTGAGCATCTCCAATTCCCCTGAGATTCATCCTGTCGGGAGAGGGATGATGGCACAGCCAGACCTGCACCCCACTGGAGGAACTGGAAGTGATTTTACAGTAAACCCCAATGTTGCTGTCATATTTTCTGGAAAAATCCCTTTGCCAGGATTTCTTCTCCTGGGAAGCTGAGAAGCCTCAGAGAAAAAGAAAAGAATATTATCTCATTGCTTCCCCTGTGTTTTGCTGCTTTGGAATGTGGTGGGTGGTTGTTTATCCGACATGTGAATTGTTTTAACTTAATGACCAATCACAGTCCAGCTGTGACAGGACTCTGGAAGTCAGTCACGAGTTTTTAATTATTATCTTGTTAAGCCTTCTGTCTGTATGCTTTATTTTATGTATAGTTTAGTATAGCATTCTTTAATAAAATATAATATCATAGAATGATAGATTTGCCTTCTGAGAACGTGGAGTCAGATTCTCGATTCCTCCTTCATCCTGGGGACCCTGAAAATACCACACCCCAAGAATTTGTTGTGATTTATAAATTTGAATCAAAAAGTTGATTTATAAATATGAACAGCTCATATTTATAAATCTCCAGCTTTATTTATTACGAAATGGCTTTGCTGCTGTTTCAATTTGCCCATAATTCAGTCTTGAGCGATACAAACACCTCTCCAAGCATTTCCATGGTGAGCAGGAGCTGAGGTTTTGAGGAATTTGAGGGGAAGAATTCCTGAAATGCAGTGTGTGAACACAAGATGGCACTTGGACCCCAAGGACCGACAGCCCGGGACATTCCCGACCCTACGGCAGCATTTTATTTATATTTATTTTTGAAAAAGCAGGAGAAACCATCCTGAAACAAGGGCCCATCTTGTCTGTGTTGAAGGATTTAATATAAAACTACAGAACTTGTGTGAGCTGGGAACTGAAACTGCTTGGAAGGGGAAATGCGGCTCCAGAATATTTTTTTAAGGTAAATTTAGAATCTTTCTGCTTGAAAAATAAACAAGGCAAAACTCTGGGAAGTTAACATGGGAAAATCCTAAATTTCCTGCAAAATGTAGGACAAAAAAGGCAAATATTCACCTCTTCCCATTTAAAGTGGTAGGATTTCAATAATAAGGTAATAATTTGATCTCAAACAAAAAATTAACTCCCAATAAAAGAGGAAAAGTGAATGGTGGTGCTTTCACATCAGCATGGAGTTATCCCACACTCACCCATTACAATAAAGACAGGAAACAACGGGAAATGGGGAAAAAAAGGAAATTCAGTTCCAAAATTGCTGGGACCGTGCTGGAAATCTGATTGGACTGTAACTTCCCAACAACTATGAAAAGAGTTCTGCATTTTTATTGGGCCTTGTCAATGATGGGAGGATTTACTGCTGAGTTATGAGGGAGAGGGAAACATGGTAAAGATCCTGAAACTTCTCACCATAGGGGAAAACAGTGATTATCCTTATCCTAATTAATGTCCTGCACAAAAGGGAAAGAAAAGAGGAAAAACTGAGGAGAAAGGGGGAAAAAGAGGAAAAAAGGGGAGAAAAATTAAAAAAGGAATGCTCTGTACTACAAAAGCTCTTCTTGTCAGGGTAAAAATCCAATGTGAAATTATGATTATATATAATTATATTATGCAATATACTCTATATATGTATACTTATATATATCTCATGTAATATATTATTATATTATGCAATGCATTCTATATATTTAAAACTATTTATATAATATTATAAATATATATATATGTATTCAATCATCAGCACCCCCACAAAAATTCAAATCCCAAGTCTATTAATTCATTCCCATAATTGTCACAAATCTCAGCACCCATTTTATAATTCTAGAATGGCGAAATTAAAATGAATGAGAAGTAAAAAATAGGCAAAGGATTGGGAATTTTTTTTTCCTGGAGGCAGAAAGTTGACCATAAATCCCATTAATTTCTGCATTTAATCCTACCTTGATATTCAGTGTAAGACCTAAACATTCATCTACAATGATAAAATTTAGGGAATTAGGGAAAAGGGGAAGAAGATTTCCTTTTCCTTTTCCTTTTCCTTTTCCTTTTCCTTTTCCTTTTCCTTTTCCTTTTCCTTTTCCTTTTCCTTTTCCTTTTCCTTTTCCTTTTCCTTTTCCTTTTCCTTTTCCTTTTCCTTTTCCTTTTCCTTTTCCTTTTCCTTTTCCTTTTCCTTTTCCTTTTCCTTTTCCTTTTCCTTTTCCTTTTCCTTTTCCTTTTCCTTTTCCTTTTCCTTTTCCTTTTCCTTTTCCTTTTCCTTTTCCTTTTCCTTTTCCTTTTCCTTTTCCTTTTCCTTTTCCTTTTCCTTTTCCTTTTCCTTTTCCTTTTCCTTTTCCTTTTCCTTTTCCTTTTCCTTTTCCTTTTCCTTTTCCTTTTCCTTTTCCTTTTCCTTTTCCTTTTCCTTTTCCTTTTCCTTTTCCTTTTCCTTTTCCTTTTCCTTTTCCTTTTCCTTTTCCTTTTCCTTTTCCTTTTCCTTTTCCTTTTCCTTTTCCTTTTCCTTTTCCTTTTCCTTTTCCTTTTCCTTTTCCTTTTCCTTTTCCTTTTCCTTTGGCTCAGCCCTCCTGCAGTGCCAGCTGTGCTGCTGCTGGAGCAGTTGCTCAATTTGAGCATCTCCAATTCCCCTGAGATTCATCCTGTCGGGAGAGGGATGATGGCACAGCCAGACCTGCACCCCACTGGAGGAACTGGAAGTGATTTTACAGTAAACCCCAATGTTGCTGTCATATTTTCTGGAAAAATCCCTTTGCCAGGATTTCTTCTCCTGGGAAGCTGAGAAGCCTCAGAGAAAAAGAAAAGAATATTATCTCATTGCTTCCCCTGTGTTTTGCTGCTTTGGAATGTGGTGGGTGGTTGTTTATCCGACATGTGAATTGTTTTAACTTAATGACCAATCACAGTCCAGCTGTGACAGGACTCTGGAAGTCAGTCACGAGTTTTTAATTATTATCTTGTTAAGCCTTCTGTCTGTATGCTTTATTTTATGTATAGTTTAGTATAGCATTCTTTAATAAAATATAATATCATAGAATGATAGATTTGCCTTCTGAGAACGTGGAGTCAGATTCTCGATTCCTCCTTCATCCTGGGGACCCTGAAAATACCACACCCCAAGAATTTGTTGTGATTTATAAATTTGAATCAAAAAGTTGATTTATAAATATGAACAGCTCATATTTATAAATCTCCAGCTTTATTTATTACGAAATGGCTTTGCTGCTGTTTCAATTTGCCCATAATTCAGTCTTGAGCGATACAAACACCTCTCCAAGCATTTCCATGGTGAGCAGGAGCTGAGGTTTTGAGGAATTTGAGGGGAAGAATTCCTGAAATGCAGTGTGTGAACACAAGATGGCACTTGGACCCCAAGGACCGACAGCCCGGGACATTCCCGACCCTACGGCAGCATTTTATTTATATTTATTTTTGAAAAAGCAGGAGAAACCATCCTGAAACAAGGGCCCATCTTGTCTGTGTTGAAGGATTTAATATAAAACTACAGAACTTGTGTGAGCTGGGAACTGAAACTGCTTGGAAGGGGAAATGCGGCTCCAGAATATTTTTTTAAGGTAAATTTAGAATCTTTCTGCTTGAAAAATAAACAAGGCAAAACTCTGGGAAGTTAACATGGGAAAATCCTAAATTTCCTGCAAAATGTAGGACAAAAAAGGCAAATATTCACCTCTTCCCATTTAAAGTGGTAGGATTTCAATAATAAGGTAATAATTTGATCTCAAACAAAAAATTAACTCCCAATAAAAGAGGAAAAGTGAATGGTGGTGCTTTCACATCAGCATGGAGTTATCCCACACTCACCCATTACAATAAAGACAGGAAACAACGGGAAATGGGGAAAAAAAGGAAATTCAGTTCCAAAATTGCTGGGACCGTGCTGGAAATCTGATTGGACTGTAACTTCCCAACAACTATGAAAAGAGTTCTGCATTTTTATTGGACCTTGTCAATGATGGGAGGATTTACTGCTGAGTTATGAGGGAGAGGGAAACATGGTAAAGATCCTGAAACTTCTCACCATAGGGGAAAACAGTGATTATCCTTATCCTAATTAATGTCCTGCACAAAAGGGAAAGAAAAGAGGAAAAACTGAGGAGAAAGGGGGAAAAAGAGGAAAAAAGGGGAGAAAAATTAAAAAAGGAATGCTCTGTACTACAAAAGCTCTTCTTGTCAGGGTAAAAATCCAATGTGAAATTATGATTATATATAATTATATTATGCAATATACTCTATATATGTATACTTATATATATCTCATGTAATATATTATTATATTATGCAATGCATTCTATATATTTAAAACTATTTATATAATATTATAAATATATATATATGTATTCAATCATCAGCACCCCCACAAAAATTCAAATCCCAAGTCTATTAATTCATTCCCATAATTGTCACAAATCTCAGCACCCATTTTATAATTCTAGAATGGCGAAATTAAAATGAATGAGAAGTAAAAAATAGGCAAAGGATTGGGAATTTTTTTTTCCTGGAGGCAGAAAGTTGACCATAAATCCCATTAATTTCTGCATTTAATCCTACCTTGATATTCAGTGTAAGACCTAAACATTCATCTACAATGATAAAATTTAGGGAATTAGGGAAAAGGGGAAGAAGATTTCCTTTTCCTTTTCCTTTTCCTTTTCCTTTTCCTTTTCCTTTTCCTTTTCCTTTTCCTTTTCCTTTTCCTTTTCCTTTTCCTTTTCCTTTTCCTTTTCCTTTTTCCTTTTCCTTTTTCCTTTTTTTCTTTTCCTTATCTCCTTCTCTCTTTCCTATTTAAAAAGAATAAAAACTCCCATTTTTTAAATGGGGCCTTGGATTGAAACCAGAACATTTGGCTTTAATAAAAATGGTATTTTGAAAGAGAATGACTCAAAACAATAAGATAAAGACTCATGGACTGACTTTTTATAGAATATGGATTTTTTAAGTCTTGGAATGGCTTAAAGAAAAGGAAGACAAATCCTGGGGGAATCAGGCAGTTATTTTTTAATAGTTTTTCTCGTTTCCTCCATTCCCAGGGGATAACTGAATCCTGTTCTCATCCGCACCTTCCAAGGAAATCCCACCCCGGTTTGGAAGCAGACACTAAGTGCAGCTCTGCATGTGTGCCACGTGGATAAGGATGATAAATCCCCACTGGGATTTTCCCTGGGAGAGCTGGAGCAGCAGGGATGACCCAGCCCCTGTTTGGGGATGGTTTCCATAAAGAGAGGGAGCTCTGGATGCTTGATTAAACACAACATTTGTATGGACTGTTCTCAGCTCAGAGATGTTTCCAGATCTTATTGCTAGCAATTTGCCTTTTCATTTTTTAAAAAATTCCCTAGGGATTTGTACACTGCAGCTGCTGACACGGGGGAAGGCAAACGCTGCCATCATTTCCCTCTCCAGCTTTTCATCCTCTTCTTCTCCTCACCAGCTTTATTCTCATTGGAATATGTCATTGTTATATGGAACCATGGAATAGTTTGGGTTGGAAAGTATGGGAATAAATCACACAGACTCCATTTTCTTCAGGGTGGGGAAAAAAAAAAGCCCATTCTTTATCACATAACTCTTTTTATCCAGTTTTACAGACCAGTGTGTGACTCCCATTGGTCAGAAGCTCGCTCGCCAATCCCTTTATTGGTCAGTAACAAGTTGTTATTCTGGATTGATTGGTCACTCAAACCTCAGTGTGTACGTGCTGAAAAGTTGTTTGTGAGAGATAGTTTTCGTTTTTCTAAGGGTGTACAAACAGTTTATCCAGGTGCTGGTTGTTTTTCCCCAGGAATGGATTGTTATGTTCATGAACTGCTCACATCAGGATTGCTTCCACATGGGAATTGCAGAGGGCCACTTTGGCTTAGAAGAAATGACAGGCCAGCCAGAGCAGGCCTCATTTTATAATTTTATATTTTTTTCCTTTATAATTTTTCTACCTTACTGCAACAGGAAAAGGCCTTAAAAAATTCTGGTTCCGTGGGCAGGAGCTTTCCACTATCCCAGGTTGCTCCAAGCCCTTCCAACCTGGCCTTGGGCACTTCAATAATAATATTATATTATTATGTTACCCCAAATAACATCAATTCTGGCCCAAACTGAGGTTCCAGATCGTTCCCTTTGGGTGTTCCCATGGAGTTGGAGGTGATGGTGGTTGGGAAATCCGGGATACAGGCGGGATATCTGCAGGAATTCCTGGGAACAGGGCAGGTTGTACCCCATGCCCTTGGGGAGAAGGGAATGATGGAGAGCCTGGGATTGTGCTGGGTTATTTCTGTCAGAATATTTATTCAGAATTCCCTTTGTTTGAGGCAGGCAGAGCTCCTGCTGGAGACAATGGGGATTTCTGGCAGCAGGGAATGCTGAGCAGGGCCCTCCCTGGGTAAACTGCAGCTCTTTTATTGCAGCCCTGAGCTGGGTGCCACCGATATTATCAGGAATATAAAGAGCTGTTCTTTCAATTACAGCCTCCATTTAAAACTCCCCAAATTCAGCTGGAATATCAGCACTTTTCCCTCTCTCTGGCCACAGGTATCCCTGGCAGATTGGGAGTCCCAGGGGTGCTGAGTCCCCATCCCTTCTCCCCAGGCCTGCTGAAGTCATTCCTGCGAGCAGCCTCGTGGAGATTTGCTGCCAAACCTTTCCAGTCTAATCCTCGATGATCCAAGCCTGGTCAAGAGCCCTCTTCACATGAAATATTTGCTGCTCCAGATGGCGAAGCCTGAGCCTGAGCCAACAGCAGGGTAAAAATACATTTATTTCCATGGGCAGCCCTCAGCCAGCCCAGCTCCCTGCGTTTGTCATGGACAAGAGGTTTCCTCCACAATACTCCAAATTCATGAAGGGAGCACATGGATAAAAATGCCCTGATTTATTCCAGTGTCCCAGTCAGGCAGCACAATCCATGCTGGGGGTCAGGGAATGGGCACCAAGCTGGGGCTGGGCCCTCAGTTTGTTTTATCTATTGCTGTCCAGCCTCAGATGCTCTGATAATTCAGTATCTTTTACAACTTTCCTTCCTCTCACTGAAAAATTCCAGATTTGGATTTGTTTATTCCCCCCTTTTCAAGTCTGATTTAGAAAATGATCATTCCCTTTGTGCTGCTGCTCCTTCCCGGGAAGATGGAGGGGTGTGAGGGTGTGGGGACCAAGGGTAGAGCTCCTCCCCACTGCCACCTTCCCTGACTGCAGAGCAGCCTGGAATTTCCTCTGCATGTCACAGACATATTTCATGAGAAATCCTTTCATTAGGATCTTCTGAGAAGCTGGGAATTTTCAGCTTCTCCATGTTTTGCTGCTTTGGAATGTGATTTGGAGAATTGTTTACCCAGCTTGTGAAATTGTTTTTACTTGATGACCAATGAGGCTGTGAGACAAGATCTTATTATCATTCTTTTCTATTCTTTACCAGCCTTCTGATGAAATCCTTTCTCTCTATTCTCTTAGTATCATTTTAACACATAATTTTATTTTAATATAATATAGAAAATAATATAATAAATCAGCCTTCTGAAACACGGAGTCAAGATTCTCATCTCTCCCCTCGTCCTGGGACCCCTGAGAACACCAGCACATTTGTGAGGAACATTCCCACACCCTGCAGACAGCAGAATCCGAGCTGGGATGGCACGGAGGGAGCAGCATCCCCATCTCTGGGGAGCACAAAGGAACAATTAGAGCTGCAAACTGACTTTTAACAGAGTTCACACAGTGATGAGGAAGCATTTCTGCGTAATTAGGAGAACACCAGCACATTTTCTTCCTGACACCACATTTTGCATCCCTCCAATTGTTGGGGTGAGCAGGAGCTTTTTCTGCTTAGCCAATGCCTTCAGCCTTCTGTGGAATAAACATTTTCTGTGTGAGAGGAGGGAAAATGGATTCTCCTCACAGAGAGAAACTTTGCAGGGTTTTTCTTGTGCTTCCCACCTTATCCTTCCTGCTGGAATTATGGATGAGGAGTAAGGAGCTCATACTGGTAGCAGGAAAATACAGCCCTGGAATCAGTCCAGGCTTCTCCTTCTAACTTTACCATTCTACCCTCAAATCCACTACTTAAATAAAAAGAATATTTAACTCCACGTGTATGAATTGCAGGGGTATCACTTAAAAATACCAAATCCAGGTGGGAGAGGGATGTTGTGCCGGGACATCTGATGTTCCAATTGAAATGGGATCGGGCATGGGGCAGTACAAGGATCATGGAATCATGGAAGAACCATGGAATCATGGAAACCAGAAGGGTTTGGGGTGGGAGGGACCTCAAAGCTCATTCAGTTCCATGGGCAGGGACACCTTCCACTATCCCAGATTGCTCCAAACCTTCCAACCTGGCCTTGGGCGCTTCCAGGGATGTTGGAATCCTTGAGTTTCCATGAAGCTGGAGGGTGGTGTGGATGGAATTCCTCCTTCAATGGTTCCATCCAGACTCTCCTTGCAGTTTGAACATATTTTTGCTGACTGTGACATTTTCTTTGGCACATGATGTGCCTGGGAAGCTGCAAAGCTCCCAGTCCCTAATTTTAGGTCATTCTCAGTAACTTGCAGAACTGGAGCCTTTAATTGGACTTTTTTCCCAACCCTGCTGCCCAGACAAAGATTGAATTTCCCAACACATCATCCCATGGTGATGCCCTCACAATTCCCCCATGCTGCTTTGTCAAAACCCCTTTCACTTCCAGAGGTAAAATACCTGATAACCACGGTTATCAAAATATTCTCCAGGTTTGGGTTTTTTTCCCCTAAAAATGTTATTTCCACTGTCTGTCCCTTTTTAATGAAAAGTAGCAAGCAGCTGTTGGAATGTAATAACATCCCAAACCACTGCTTTCATGCATCAGTGTGTGCAGGCATAGGGAGAGCTTTAATGGAATAAAAAATATTCCTAGGAAATGGACTCTCAGGCTTCCTTTATGAGAGAATGTAAAATTGCATCCGCATTTTAACAAGAAAAAAATAACTTTTTCTCTTCTTATCTTTGTGGTGGTTGTTCTTAATGCCATGGGAAGTTGTATTTTATTTTGTTCCAAGAAGTAATTTGGGTCAGGAGCCATCCATGTGCTCAGATAAATCAAAATAATAATAAAATTTCTTATTGTGTTGGTTTCTACAAGGACAGGTTCATACTTTCTCTGATATTTCTACATTTTATGGAATTGTTTGGGTTGGAAGGGATCTGAAAGCTCATCCAGTGCCACCCCTGGATGGGCAGGGACACCTCCCACTGTCCCCAGTGTCCAGCCTGGCCTTGGGCACTGCCAGGGATCCAGGGGCAGCCCCAGCTGCTCTGGGAATCCCATCCCAGCCCCTCCTCAATTCCTTCCCAAGATCCAATTGAAATCTGGTTTTGGAGATCTCCCATTGGAAAGATTTCTCCCCCTTGAAGCTGCAATAATTTTCTTTGGAAGTGTAACAGTTGCAAAGAAGCAAACATAAAAAGCAGCTTTTTAAACAATCAGGACAAATTCTTTGATTAAGCTCACCGTGCTTATCCCCCCTGCATATTTAATTAACTATTTTTCTGAGATTGGTTTAAATTCAGAAATGAGAATATTTCCCTGAAACAGGAAAACCACTCAGACTTCTGAGGAAGTTTGAGCCCATTTAATTTGCTCTGTGTTTCAGTGGTGGCACTGAAACTGTCCTGCAGTCACCACCCTGCAATGGGGAGCAGAATTTGTCCCCAAATTAGCTGAAATTAATCTGGTGCCAATGTCCCTGGGCTGATTTAGCCAATAAATGCAACTCAGTGATCACTCCCCATTAATGCAATAGAACTGGGATTTAATGCAAGGCTCTGCATTTTCAGCTGCCTGCAATTGTGGCTTAATTAAATTTCTTTAATGCATCCAGAAATTAAAGGGAAGCCTCATTAGCGGCTTTTGGGATGAGGTGGAGTTTGAGGTAAAGGCAGGGAGAATTTTGAGCTTTCAGTCCCTCTTAGCTGGTGTTTCAGGGTTAAAAAGTGGCAGAGATGTGAAAAGTGAATTATTTCACTTAGAGAAATGCCAGCTTTTGCTTTTGGCCTAGTCCAGGTGGGTAAGTTGTGATAATTTTCCAGCACTTTTGGAGTATTCCATGATAAACTTGGTTAATGTGTATATTTATTAGCACGTGTATATTTATTACTTCTGAAATATATATATAGATTATTTAATAATTTTATAAAATTTATAATATTTATGTTATATACATAAATTAGATAAACTTTATTATAGATAATGATATAATATTTTATAAGAAAATCTATTAAAAAAGATAAATAATTTAAAAATAATATTTTATATTGTATAAATGTATATATTTATTACTTTTCAAAGTGATGTTGATTTAAGCATCTTGTTTATATTTTAACTATTATTTAAACGTGTCATTTAAAAATGTTGAGGTTCTACAGTCCAGCCTATCCCATGGGAAATACAACATTAATCCTTCTATCCCAAACCTGGTGCCTTATTAACACAGGAATTCTTAATGACCTTTGTGGGAAGGCCACAAAATTGGGATTTTAATCTGGACCTCGCTCAAAAAGGAACCTGGAACCTTTTATAAAACATACAAAGCTCACTGATTTTTTTGTGAGTGGGGATTTCCTTGGAACCACAAATTGTGATTAATTACATTTAATAATCTGTAAGGTGCTTTCCTTAATTAAAATACGATTGTAAACAGGTTTTGAATCCTCACTTTCAGTTTGGAGCTCAGTTATTGACCTGAACCAGAGAAACCAATGTGGGAAACCAAGCAGGAAATGTCCCTTTGATTTCCTGGTTATTGGCAATACTCTGCATAATTCCCACGGAAAATGGGGTGTTTCAGTACTTTTATCATGAAGAAAAAGACCCCAAATTTAAATAATAATCCTGAGGCTCAATTGTGATAAAAAATGGGGGGTATTGCCCTTTCAATACACAATTTAAGTTTATTCAGGGTTCTGACTCATGAGCTCCTTAATATTTGGGTTTTTTAAGTGCAATCCTTCCATATTTCCTCCTCACATCTGAGCTTTTGCATTTTTATTGTATTTTAATAACACCTGCAGTGTTGTAGTAGCAACTTTAATAAGGGGATGGTGGAAATGATTTTCCTCTCCTCTTTCTCATTCTGTTTCATTTCCTTAATGCTATAAGGGGAATGTCTTAGAAGATACTGTAATTAATTATTGAGTTAGTAATGAGCTGTTTCATTTAGGGCTTGAGGAGATGGTGTGGTTGGGGTGGACTCTGCAAGCTCTGGGATTACTTTTCTACAATAATTTTAAGGAGTTAATAATAATAATAATAATAATAATACACAAAGTTCCTGGTGTGGGGACCTGGAAATAAATTATTATTCCACAATGATTTTAAGGAGTTGTCTGTAATTTCTGGAGAGATTCATTGCAGATCTGAAATATCCCAAGCATTCAGTGACCTTTTTTCTTTAGGAAGTTGTGGCTCTTTAAAAGATTAATTCCAGAAAAACACAGTGGATATTTTAATGGATACAGAAGAGTCTCCCTGGAAGCATTTGGAAAACTTTGGGTTGTTCAGGGTGCTGATTTTAAGTCTCAATTCTCAAATTTTGGTAAAAAAGGATAGAAAAGGTGTGGAAATATTGGATTATTTCTGGGCAGAGAGAAGGGAATGGGGGGAGAGCAGCCAAGTCCATCCCTTGGAGAGGGTTAAAAGCTGTTGATCTCATTTTTCCACTCATCCCAGCAAATCTTTGCTCAGGAACAAACTCAGTTATCACCAGTTACGGCCAGTAGGGAGAATTGCCTGGATAATCCCAATTAATATCTGAAATGAGCACTGTAGGATTTCACAGGCTACAAATACAAAGAAATCATTTTCCTTATCCCCAAAGGAGAGCCCAGCTCTATATTCCCTTCCAAGACACCTCAGGCCCACTAAAATGCTATTACTATTAATCAGCATTATTTACAATTATTTCCATTAAATCTGTGGCTTTCTGGGGTAATTTTTGAGGGAGAAAAAAAGTCAATTTGGAGACAATTGCAGCAAAACTTTGCCCATGTGTCCCCAGCCAGCAAGAGGCTCTCCAGGTAGGGCATAATGAGATATCAGAATCTTTTGGAATTAATAAATACTCCTGGAGCAGCCTTTCTGTAAGGACAGAGATGGCTCTCCAGATATCCAGGAGGGAAGATTGATGGGCTATGCAGATGCTTGTGCCATTAAAAAGACCTTCAGAAAGAAACAAGCAGGATTGCTCAAAGTGTTGTTTTAAATTAATGCCTGACTTTGAAAACAAATTGATGCCCCCCTGAGATAATTGGAAAAGTTAGAAAACAATCAGGGAAGAACAAATTGAGACTTTGGGATGGACAAAAACCCCAGATAAAGGAAGTCTCTAAATTCTGCTTCCAGAGCATGAAAGACACTTTCCTATCTGAGGGTGGTTTTGTTTTCCTTCAATTTCCTTAATTTATTTTTTCTCCTTCAGAGGACAAGCCTTTGGCATGGGTGGGACAGAAAGGAAGGTTCTGGGTGAGGATTAAGGAGGGAGATGGGGCAGGACCTTTCTCAGGTACCCACGCCAGGAACTTTGTGTGTTATAAACGTGTGGTATGAGGGCAGGGAAGTGTTGGGAATGTTGTGGCTTAGGACAAGAGGGAATTGCTTTAAAAGTGACCAACTGCAACATGAGAAAATGGGACTTTTTGGAGTTTTTCATGGAAATGTTTGAAGAACGACTCCAGAGAAGGCACCAGGATGGTCAGAAGGGTGGAGCAGCTCTGCTGGGAGGAAAGGCTGGAGAACTGGGATTGTCCAGCCTGGAGAGGAGAAGCTTTGGGGTGACCTCAGTGTAGCCTGGAGAAGCTTCAGGAAACACGGAGAGAGACTTTGGGGAAGGGATGGAGGGACAGGACACAGGGAATGGCTGCAAATGGACAGAGGGCAGGGTTAGATGGGATATTGGGAAGGAATTCCTGGCTGGGAGGGTGAGGAGAAGCTGGGATGGAGTTCCCAGAGCAGCTGTGGCTGCCCCAGTGCCCAAGGCCAGGTTGGACATTGAGGTTGGAGCTACCTGGGACAGTGGGAGGTGTCCCTGCCATGGCAGGGGTGGGGTTGATGCCTTTTGGGGCTCCCTAAAACCAGAGGGCAGACTGAGTGAAGGCAATAAGAAGCAGTTCTGTTTATTGAAGGCCCTTCAGGTACATCCAGGGCAGACCAACCCAAACTGCCCCACGGCTCACGGGTTTCACACTTTTATAACTTTGGGCCATTTGCACTTTGGGGGTTCATCCTCCAATTCCAGCTTCAGGTAATGAAGTCATTGAGCCCCAGTTTGCTGCCCCAGCTCACTTTTGTTTCCATCTCTGGGCCTGAGGCAGTGAGGTGTCCTTGATTGCCAGGCCTGCAGAGGAATTGTTGTGTCTGCCCAAAATGGGGAAGCAGCAGCTGACCCTGGGTGTGGAGCTCAGAGTTACACACTAAAGAGCTGCAGGGTTACAGACAGGATTTTAGCTTTTCTATTTTCCATCTAAGGCATCAGGGTGGGATGGGATTTAAGGTCCTTACAACCCAAACATTCCTGGGATTGTGGCTTTGGGATGTTGTTCCCCACATTCCAATGTTCCCAGCTCCTTTCTACCCTCCTGCCTGTCAGAGCCCCGTTTTCCTTCAAACCAGGCCCAAATCTGATTCCTGTGGCACTGCCTGAACAGATCAACCACCCCATGAGTAACTCCTTCAATAATCAGGGCCTCTTATTGTGCACACTGCGGTTTCATGGCTCTCCTCTCAGTATTAAATGTCATCCTGATGGTATTGTCTCTTCAGGTTTTATAATTAATGATTAATGACTGATATTCTCCTGTTCATAAAGCTGAATTTTCCCAGTTAACTGTTAAAGATTGCAACTGAGTGCACTGTTGAGATAGACTCTTATTTAATATCAAAATGATACAGAAAAAAACCCCCAAACCCAACCCCGCTCCACGACCTTGTAATTTTGCAATATTTTGATAAACCTCTCTCTGTCACTGACAGCTGGGGTATGATTAGCTTAATCCTGATATTTTATGACAATAAAATTCCCATTTAATTTTTTCTGTGTCAATACAAGCTCTCATCACCACCAAAATTTGCTTCTGGGCAAATCCTTTCATGCAATAAACAAACTCACAGGGTGAACTCGTGAGCTATTTTATCATGACTGCCAATAATCATTATGGAATCAAATATTTACATGCCAGGGTGGCATTTAAATAAATGCAGCACTCCTAAAATGTCAGTTTATTCCAGCAGGAAGGGAAGGATTATAAACCTTCCACAGGAACTGGGATTTCTTCCTTCTCAAATTCCCATTTTTGTCGCTTTTGTGGGATGAAAAATTTGGGGCATTCCCAGTATCCCATGGGCTCTGCAAGTGCTCCATCCTTTTCTGCCTCCAAGTTTAACATTTTCCAGGTTTTATTTCTTTGCAAAAGGAAAAGTTTGTCTCAGCTCAGGCTGAGATTTGAGAGCATCAGCACTTTTAAAAGTCTCAGGGTTACCTGAGGCAGGGCCCACTGGAAAGGGAATATCTTCATTTAAACTCTACAATAACAGCAAATTTAATTTCTGTACTAATTAAAAACCCCCCAAAAAGGAGGGAACATGCACTTTAACCTGGCCTTCAGCCCTTGGAGAGGCCTGGTGTGGCTTTTATGGATTTACAATGGGTGAAAAACAATTTTCCAGGCTGAGAATGCCCTTGGAAGGGGGAGCTGGGAGCGTGCTGGAGGCATTAAGGTAGCTTAAAATCAGGGTGCTTCAGGGAATATCCTAAAAAATGTGTCAGGGGACTGCTGAGGAGTTGTGCTGAGTAATCCCCACAAAAGCAGCATGAAGTACTTGTGTGCTTATGTCTAAATGCATTTTTTGCCTCCACCCCACCACCTTGGGGGAATAGTTTAATTTCCTATTTAATTTCAGCCATTGCAAACGCCTGAAGGTTGTTCTAAATTATGGATAGGAGTAAAAGTTATGGGTTTTATTCCATGCTGGGTGTGGGTTTCACTGAGTTTAACATGCTGGACGTTCACAGTTCAG
>NW_005054309.1:10075494-10131538 GCF_000277835.1 Geospiza fortis | reverse complement strand
TGGGGCTTGCCTGGCTGTGGGAGGTGGGGAGGGTTTTGTGTCTGTCCTGGTTTGATCCAACTTCTCTGGATAAATCCTTTAGAGCACAAGACATGATCTTCCTTGGGCCCTGTCAAGGCTGGAAACAGCATTTCCTGACCCAAAGTGACAATTTTATTGTGTGTTCTGGATTAATGAGTCCTCTCAGATCGTTTAAATAAACAGATGCTGTCTGCTAGGATGGCTGAGAGCATTTGTTAGTGGTAAATGATTTAAAAGCCATCCTTCCTGGAACAGTTCCTTGGAATGGGGGCTGGAAATATTCATGGCAGTGAGGGCCAGCAAGAGGAGCAGCTCGAATGGAAGGGGAAAGAAAGGAAATATAATTAGTGCTTAATGATTTATTAATGCTTTATAAATACCTAAACAAGGATTGATGGGCTTGTATCAACAGTTGGAGGCAGTTAAAGGAGCCAGGAGTGTGGATTTGGACTAATGCTGGGAATTCCTGCCTTGGGAGCTGCTTCCAGTATCCCAGGGGATCACAGGGCTGGGAATGGGGAGCAGAAACTCCTCCAGAGATGTTTCACAGTGTGCTGTGTCCTGCAGTCTCAGGAGCCACAGAACTGTGGAATTTCAGGTTGGAAAAGTCCTCTAGTGTGGGGTGGTGTTCACAGGGGTCCCAGGATGAGGGAAGAGATGAGAATCTGACTCCGTGTTTCAGAAGGATGATTTATTATTTTATGATACATATTGTATTAAAAGAAAATGATATATTAGAACTATACTAAAAGAACAGAAGAAGGGAGTTCATCAGAAGGCTTGAAAGGAATAGAAAGGAATGACAATAAAATCTTGTGACTGCCCACAGCCTCGACACAGGCGGCTGTCATTGGTCATCAAGTAAAAACAATTTCACAAGCTGGGTAAACAATTCTCCAAATCACATTCCAAAGCAGAAAACATGGAGAAGCTGAAGCTTCTCAGGAGAAAAGATCCTAATGAAAGGATTTTTGATAAAATATGTCTGTGATACTCTAGGACTGGGTCCAACCTCTGACCCAGCTCTGGCATCTTCCCCACTCAATCCTGCCCTCGAGTGCAGCATCTCCATGGCTTTTCCACCCTCCAGGAATGGGGACTCCCCACTTTCCAGGCAGATTTTTCCAATCTGATGCCACGAGAACACAGAACTGTTTCACAGAAGCTCCTGCAGATGATCAATGTGTCTTCATTAAGGGAAGAACAGCTCGGCCTGCGCCTTGGGGATTGGCTTCCTGAAATAGAAATCCCACTTTTCCTGTTGCTGCTCCTTTGGATAATTCCACGGCACTGGAAATTCTGACTAAACAGTCAGAAAAGTAACTTGGAGTTAATTAAACACCTCAGTGATGTCCCACTCCCCTGGAAATGTGCAGTAAAAATGGCCCTGCAACGTTTGTTCCTGGAGGATAGAATGACTTTGATGTTTTAGATGCTTTGCAGAGCATGAGGTGACCCAGAGAGGCTGAGGCACAGGATAAACCAGCACCAATTAGGGTGTGTGGGTTGCTTAATGAAGTGAAATTTCCAGCTTAGGTGGGGGGGTTCTTGCAGGCCCCAGCAGCAGCGGGGCTGACTCAGAGCCTGAGTCACTGCTGCTGTCTGACCCATCAAACAGTGAAATATCCGCGGTTCAGTCCTTCCAGCACTTCATCCCAACCCTCTCTGCCTGCTGGGCAAGCTGCCCTTAAATAGTTCCTTTCTCCTTGGTCTCCACTGACAGAGAGGGGACCATCTCCATAAAATCCAAAAGGTTTGGATTGATAGAGACCTTTACAACTCATCAAATTCCACCCCTGCTACTATCCCAGGCTGTTCCAACCTGGCCTTGGGTACTTCCAGGGATCCAGGGGCAGCCACAGCTGCTCTGGGCACCCTCACAGGGAACAATTCCTTCCCACTGTTTAACCTAAATCTCTCACCAAATGGTTCCTATTTTATTTTAATTTACTGGTAGGGATAAAGTTGCTATGTGGTGCTTGACCTGCTGAGTGCAGGGTCATCATTATTTTTATCATCACTATTTTTATCATTATTTTTATCATTATATATTGTATTATTATATTTGCCATTATTATTTTTATTACTATAGTATAATTATTATATTATTATATTATAATTGCTACATTATATAATATAATGACATAATAACATTGATATAATTGTTATATTAATATATGATAATTATTATATTAACATATGATTATTATATTATAAGTACTATATCTATTGTCATTATTTTCTTATATTTAACATTATTACTTTTGTTATTAAATTTATCATTATAATATTTTTATTATTATATCGATTCAGCTCACACTTTTTTGCCTAACAGCCAATGCAATCAGTGTAAATCAAATTGATCAGACACAAGGAGGCCAGTGACAGGAAGGGCTGTGAAGAGGATGGATGAACCACCCAGGTGTTGTGAGTGGCTCTGGACTCTGTTTGTTGGAGCTGCTTGAACCAAACTCAGATTCCATGGGATTTTCCAGTGGTTTTCCTGAGTTTGGTGACTGCAGTGAAGAGCAGCCCCATGCCAATTTCCAGCCCCCACTCTCACCTCAGTCACCTGTGCAGGGTCAGGAGTTGGACTCTGATCCATGTGGATCCCTTTGAATTCAGGCTATTCTGCAATTCCAGGAGCCCTTTCTGAGCCCTTTCCTGGTTCCTGCTCAGTCTGTTCTCCCCTCAGCACGTGCCAGGTGAGCCCAAACCCCTCGGGATTCAGCTCCCTGAGCCTGACACCACCTGGAGCATGCCAGGAGGAATAGTGCAGGCAGGTTTGGTTGGGATGCATGGTTGGGACCATCCCAGGGCCCCTCTCCCTGTGCCACTTCCCTGGATTTTCACTGCACTCTCTCCAGCCCGAGCGCCATCCTCCAAGGAATTTTGACTTCAACATTTTATTGTTGCCATAAATTTTAGCAACTAAGAGCTGAGTGAGTCAGCAGCTGCTGTTGGGGAGGAAAAAAAAAAAAAACCCTCTGAGAGAATCCCCCCTGAACACTGACTTGGATCGTGATGTTTAAAAATATATTGGAATTAATTCTGGTCATTTTTCCAAATGGAGTAAATCTAAAGCCTAAAGCATGAGGCAATTTTTGGGGTTTTTTTTGGTGCAAAACTCTTGATCTGATCTGAGGAATGTGTGGGTATTGTTCTGTTAGATGCAAATCCAGCTGCTTGCACTGAGGAATTCCCCACTGATGATGTATCCCAGGGAATAATGTCCTACAGCAGAATTTAGGGAATGCTGAGCTGTGCACACGCCTTGGTGGGTGATTTAGGCACTCCTTGATGCTGCAGATGTTCCAGTGGGATGAATCCATGTAATTTGTCTGGAGGAATAAGCAGGAATCTGGTTCAAACCTCCCTGATAAAATGGCCAAGGAAGGTAAAATAATCCCATTGATTACCAGGGATGAGGGGAAAATTGATTTTTGAACATCTCCTGTGTGATTTGGAGAGATTGGCATTGGATAATTCATATTAAACATAAAAATGGGGAGAATAAATAAGAAAAACCTCTTTAGATCAATTACCCAGGCTCCATTTTTGGCCTGTGATAAATTCCAGATGACTCCTTAGGACAAATACAGTTTATGGAGCTGTAATAGATGAGTGAGGCTGGATTAAAAACCCCTTCCTGCACCTTCTCTGGGCTGGGACGCTGAAGGAAATTCAGCTCATTCTGGGTGTATTTCCATTTAAAAAATAGATGTGCCCTGAGGAGAGGCTGCCTGGATGTATTGCTGTGGTTATCATGGGATGTGTCTGACAGAAGTATTCCTGTATTTCTGCCTCATTGCTGGAGCTAACTTTTGATGGGAATCTGAGCCAAAGCTGCCATGAAATATCCATAGAAAATGCCTCAGAGGGCAAAAAACCTAAACAGAGATTTTAGAAATTTAACTATTTATTTGTTTGTTTGTTTTCTGTGAGGAATCAACAACTTCTGAAGTTCTTTCTTTTTTTCTAATTTGGTTTTCCAAAATTGTGAAGGAATGGGAATGAAAGCTGTGCTCCACCCAGCTCGAATATAATTAAGGCTGTAAAATACAAGTATTTTTCAAGCAAACTCTTCATTTTTTTTGCACAGAGCAGGTTGGTTTTGAGCACGGCAACAACTTGACCCTCTCATCAGCAAAATTGTTGTCAAAACATTCACGGCAGGCAAATCTGGCATTGCTCATTTCCAGCCAGCCCTGAAAGGTCAAGGGCTGAATCTACAGCTAAAAAAGAAACAGATAAATAGCAAATATTTAGTGTGTATCTCTCACAGAGAGGGTGACACGAGCTCGTGGTTGGATAAACACAAATCTCTGGGAATTGTGCTGGTGCTGCCTTGTGCAGGCTGCCCTAGAGCAGAGCTGGGCAGAGTCCCAGAATAAAGCAGGGATTTATCCAAAGGATCTCCTCCATGGACCCACCTTGGGCAGCACAAGAGCCCAGCCAGGGCTGCGCCCAAGATGAACCAAAATGGCCCCAAAATGCACGAGCGCTCCCGGGGTCTCTCCCTGGGATCAGTTCTGCTCCATTTGCACCTTGCAGTTCATTGTCCCATTCCAGCTTTAGCCCCTGCAGTCCCACCCTGCTTGTTTTTCTCTCTGCAGCCCACGGGGTTTGTGCTCTTGGGGCTGAGATTTGGATCATTTGTCCTTGGTGCCCAGCTGGAGCAGGAATTGTTTTGTCTCCCTGCTCTGTGCACAGAGCTCACCATCCCATAATGTGAACCCAGACCCACCCACTAAAGCAGCACAGAATGTGAAAAATAGAAAAGCTCAAACTGAGCTATCAGTGTCAGATCAGGTTTGCCCATCAAATTGTGTTGTGTCACATCCCATAATGTGACATGACAGCCCCACTTCATGTGTCACAGCACAGTGACACTCCTGGAAATGTTGTATTTAACCAAAGTTAGGGAAACTCTGCTCTGAGAGGGGCAGTGTGAGATGAGGGAGAAAGGAAACCAAAGAAAGGTTGGTTGGCTCAAGCTGAAATAGCAGGGTGCACAGGTGAAGTTGTAATTTTTGAATTCTTTCTGTGGTTTAAATTGGGTTAGAACTTCCTGCCTTAGACTTGAGGTCCGTAAGGATGAGACTGGGTTGAGCACTGAGGGTGGGCAGTGAAAGGAGATGAAGACAGCAATCCTTGGCAAATGGAAGGAAACTTTGGAAAGATTCTTTGTAACTCTGGAGAGGGTTTGAGGTGGGAGTAAAGAATGCAAGCTTCCAGAACCTCAGCTTGAACTTTTTGGGGTTTTCATCCCTTTGTACATCACTCTGAGAGCTTTCATTTCTCCTCTACTGAGCCTCCAGTGCATCACTTGCACTCTGATATTGAGGGAAATTTCCCAAACACTCCTGATCACATACGATTACAACAAATACATGGATGGAGCTGCAAGTTTGATTTTTCTCTTTGTTCCTTTGGATTTTATAACTCATTAAACTCCAACCCAACGTCCTTCACTTACATCAATTTTACTGCAATCTTTACTGAGCTTGCCTTTATTGATTCCAGTGGAGTTCAACAGGCATAAAATATGAAACTAAAAGGAGAATCAATTCCACATTAATTAGCCAGCATGCATGATTTTATGCTGCTTAATGACTCTTGTAATCATCTACAACTGTACCAGAGCGGGCAGCAGTCGGAGCCAGGCAGAGCTGGACAGGAACAAAACCCTCCAGCAGTGAATTCCCACAATTTGGACCCTTTAGAGAGTGCAGTCTTTTCCATAAAATCAGATCTGGATTAGAAATGGTGACAGGGAAGGAGAGATTAGAAACTAAATGAGCTCAGACTGGTTTTTTTTCCCCAGTAAAAAATCCTATGGAAGTTTTTACTCAGCCCCTTCCTGAGTTCCTCAGTTTGGGAAGGACTTGCAGGATTGAGCTCTCACCTAAAGACCACTGAAGAAAGGGAAAGATTATTTACAGCCCATTTTAGTGATTCCTTTGCTTATTTATTTCTATTTTACTTTTCAAACCAGGGCAACACTGTAGAAGGTTTTGCACTGCAGGAAGAGCCTCAGGGTTCTCACCCAGGAGCACTGAGGGTTGAAACGGTGGTGTCTAAAAAGCTTTGGACCTGGGTCTGTAACCAAATCAGTGGCTTTTACTAAAACCATGGCAGAGGGGAGGCTTCTGCCTTTGTCTCTTGGATGACGCTTCCCCTTATTTGTGCCCTGATGATTATTTCATTTGAGGGCTGGCCTTCATTATTTTCCTACTTTATCATTCTAAAATTACTCTTTATATCAGTCACTCCTTACTCCCTCAGTGCTGTAGGACTAACTTAACCCTAGGCTTGGTTTCTGGCTTAGTGAATAGATAAGAAAATGTCTTTCAGGCACTTTCCATGCCCTGGTGTTCAGAACACACCTGGAATCCACAGCTGAGGATGCTGTTTCACTGTGGTGGCCATCTCCCATCTAAGGGTTCCTGCTCTGGGATCTTTTTGTGGGGAATTATCCAGGATTATTATTGCCTGCAGGGATGTTTAATTTCTGGCTGCAGAGTAGATGGGATTCCGTATTAAACAGAATTTAATTCCCAAGTCTGTAATCTAAAGCAGAAATACAGCGAGTGACTGGATTTTGTTCTAAAATGGACATTGCTGAATGTGAAACCACAATCCTTTTTCTGTTTAATATTTACCTCTCCCTTTATCCCAGGACCACAATGGAAGTGATTGCTTGGATACAGATGACATTATGGTCTGTCTTTGCTATACTTTTTCCCCCCTTTAACTGTGCATTTACACATGAATGGGCCATTGGTTCTAAATGGTAAGGAGATCACAGTGAATTATATTCACTTTAGTGATACAGTGTCAAACTCAATCTAGGAGAAAATTCCACATCCTTTCAAATGGAGGGAACCATTTTAATTTGGATCGTCAGCAGCTGAACTTTCCCATTCAGATTTCCACTGGTGGCACAAGTGGATGGGGCTGGGAGCTTCAGATACAAAAATCAGACTTATCTGAAAGCCAGGGTTAGCCTGGGGACTTAAATAATACAAAAGAATCTGCTTTTCATTATCAAAAATTAGAACAGAAAGGAAACTGATGTGCTTATTGCAGGAAAAATGGTGAAAGTTGTTGCCCAGAGAATTTATCAACAGGAAAAATGAAGAAAATTGTTGCTGAAAGTATTTTTCTAGCAGCTCTGTGCTGGTTAAAAGCAGTTGTCTCCTCTCAACACTGCCCTAGCTCTGATTATTTATGTGTGACTGAGCTTCTCAAGGCATCAGGTACAGATAAATATCGTGTTCATGTGGGTGCAGCGCTCCCTCAGGGCTCCTGTTTGTCCTGGAGGCTTTCACATCCCTTCTGCAAGGACCAAATATCTGATTATTCAACACCTGGGTGACCTCATGGAAAGGAACGAGCTCCTTTGTACTTCAAGAAAACTTATTTATGGATTTTCCTGGATCAGGATTTTAGCTGTGAGGTGGATAAGAAATAAATGTAGGTCGAGTTAAGTTCATTTTGTCACATCAGAAGCAGTTGGATGGTGCTGTCGGGGGTGACCCTTGCTGGCTGCAACCTGTGCCAGTCCTCATCACCCTCCTAGGCAGGAATTCCTTCCCAAAAAACCCTCCCAGGCAGGAATTCCTTCCCAAAATCCCTCTGGCAGTTTAAGGCCACTTCCCGTGTCCTGTCACTCCAGACCCTTGTGGAGTGGAACTGTGAGGGAGAAGGGACTTTTTGGGAAACTCCAGGCAGAGGAAATGGGAATTGGGAAAGGACTTGGAGATGGGAGAGAGGGAGAACCAGGAGAAGGAGCCCTGTGGCAATAAGAACTGTAAAACAGGGAAATAAATGATTATTTTTCTGGAAGTTCACTCAGGAAAAGGGATTTCCCTCCATTGCACAGTCCTCTGCTCAGGTTCAGAGGGGAGGTTTTAATTTTTAAATTTTTTCTATGGTTTTATTGGGTTAGAACTTCCACTGCAGGAGCAGGTGCAGGTGTTATCCATAGGGGTGGGAAGCAGGATGATAAGCCAGGCTGGGATAAAGATTTGATTTCCATGTCCCCTGGAGCCACATTTAAGCAGAGAGGCTCTTCCAAAGCTCTCACAGGGGGATGACCCACCTTGGGTGGAGGGCAGGATCATCCCCCACACCCCTCATCCCGTGGGCTGTGCCCTACAATTTTGGCAGCTGAAGTGAATGCCCACGTTTGATGGGCTCATATCCAGCTCTCCTCTCTGATTCCTCCTTGGCTCCACAGCCCTGCCAAATGCCACAGGAGAAAACCCCACAAGTTTCAGTGAGTGTGGGACCAATTCTGTCACTTTAATTCCCATTTTTCCCCAGTAGCTCCAGTGGTTTTGGGGATGTGTCACTGCAGTGGCTCCTCACAGCGGGGAACACAAACTTTTCCTGTGCCCATGGATTGTCTGGACGTGGTTTGTGGTGTGGGGAGCTGGGCTGTGGCACAGTTCCAAACCTTCATCCCATTGATTTTGGCTGCTCTGGCTCCAAGCAGCTCCGTGGAGGAGCCGGTTTCATTTTCATTCCTGTTCTTGGGAATTGATTTAACATCAGACAGCAAAACCCTAACTTTATTTTATCTGGATTGCTGATACTCTAAGAAGTAACTGCTGCACTCATTAAAAGTGTCCAAACCCCAAATACTCCCACTTTTCGTGCCCTAATTCTGCTATTTTTTCAATTTATCCCATTTTTGTATTTTCAGAGTAACTTGCAGCCCACTGGCTGTGGGGTGAGGGAGAAAATCACTTTTCCATTTTAATAGAATTATTGATCTTTGTGCTGTTGCTGTAAATCCATTTATCCACTATAACAACATATTCATAAAGACTTCTTAATTTTAAGCTTCTTCTTTTTGCCTTCATTTAAATGTCACGACCGAGTGATTTATCAGGGAGGAATTTTAGCAACAAAATTAGGCTGTGGTACCACCTCAAGAAACAATACATCAAAGACAACCAGCACAAGTTGTTTTTTTCATCCCTGCAACTTCATTATCTGTCAAAATCCATTAGGAGTTTGTTTTCTCCCTATAGTTAAGGACTAAACAGTAAGGACTAAGAGATTTTTATCTCTTCCACACTTGAGAATGTCTATTTATCATTATCTTCAAAACATCCTGGACAAGACGTCGAAAAATGTGTCCTAATATTTGTCTGAGCTCATTGTTGGGAGGCATTAATGGCATTTCACTAATAGCAAAAAATACCAGTAATTAACTGTGCTATTAGAAGATCATTACATTTCCTATGCATTAATAATTTTTTAATATGAAAAAAGGTATTTTTCAGCAAAATAAACATCAGGTGAACTAAATTCAGCAGAAATGTTGGCATTGCCTGACTCAGTGAATAGGATGGGATGTTCCTCATGGATAACAGGAAAATAGAGAGGAAATTGGGCAAATAAGAGCATTTTGGTAACCTCTGAACATGGTGTTGATAAATGCACACATTTCTGTGAGTCACCAAGGTGATTTCTCCCCAGATTTGCCATTTTTCTGTGGTCTTATAAACTTTCAGTAGACTCAGTGTTCTCTATAACCATAATTACCTGAACTTCTGCCTGAAATGATGAATCCACTGTGTGAGGAGATAATTCTACAGCCAGCATTGAATGGTCATGAAAAATTCTGCTTTAGCCTCTGGCTGCTGTTTATTCTGTCCCTTGTTTTCCTTCACTGTGATATCATCACTGTGCTGGTATCACTGCAATTTTAGGAAAGGCTTCTGTTTCTGAACTTAGGGAAAAAAATAGGAAAATAGGTTTTTAAAATAGATTTTGAGGCTCTAGTAGCCAATTGTGAGTTTAGGAGAAATATTGTTGTGTTGGGTATAGTTCAGCACTGTTAGGGGAGTCCTCATTTATCATAATATGTGTTTAGGGTGATTTAAGACTGCAGGAATCCTAAATAGGGATGGATTTGGGTGTCATGGAATTTTCTATGAGGATTCTAACTCTGAAGGCATCACAGGAAAAGGGATGGTTTAGGGACAGAGCTGTTGGATTGGGCCTTTTCCAGCCCAACAGATTTCTTTCCATGCTTTATTCCAGAAAATGAAACAAACATTTCTGCTTCTCATTTATTCACTGCAGGAGATTTGATCAGCTTTGTGTTATTCAGTGAATCTTGATTTAGGCTTCTTTGGAAGCCTAGACAGAAGTTTTTGTGTACTTTAAGACAGCACAGGCAGAGATTGAAATACCCTGTGATGGAAGACTCAGCTTAAGAGCTGTTTGATCAAGGATAAGGGGAATGGTCTCTAAGGAGGACACTTTGGTATTGTGGATTATTTGTGTTCCTGAAAGGCAGCAGGAAGAGAGGAGTTCAACAGAAATATTTTATTTTTTGAATTCTGATCCATGTTCTGGATGTGACCTTTCTCAGCAGATTGGTTAAAAATGAACATAATTCATGGAAAGTACATCTCTTCTGCTGAACATGGATTTTTTGGCAGTCAATTCTGTGCCTGTGTGGCCGTGACTTTTCCTGCCTCAATTCCCACACCATTCCCAACTGATGAACTAAAACCATTAAACTCATAAAAAGGGCACAATTATGCAAGAAATCTCAATCAATTATGCATGAGGATAAATATATTAAATGAAAGCTCTTTGGATGAGCTGTGAGCCAGTTAAGGACGTGCTTGGTGCCAGTGTTGGAGATGCACATCCCTGACAAACAATGCAATCTGCTACATTGGGAATGGATGGATTTGCATCCCATTATCACTTTCTGTTGAAGAGTCAATCTCATTTTCTGCTGTTTGAGGAACTCCAGGGTGTGCTGTGTAAACATGGTGAAATTTAATCAGATGGCATTAGGTTTGTAGAAGTAAACAAAGCTCGGCAATAATCATGGGATATTATGTATTTCTGATTATTGCCATCATTTAAATTTAGTCTGAGGCTGTGGAGCTCATTGCTGAAGAGAAATTGGGGATTTATTTCATGGGAGGTTATCTGAGTTTGGGATAAATCCCTGGTCCATCCTAGAGACGATCTGGTGAGGAAATCAGGACAAAATGGATGTGTTCCTGGTAGACACAAAGTGTGGGACTCAAATACACCTGGAATTTGTGCCAGTTTCCAGAGAACATGGTGGATTGATTCAATCTGACACTCACCCACCTTGCACTGCTCCTCTCCAAAGACTGGCAGGAAATGGGGTTGGGACAGAGCTTTTGTCCTGCCCAAATTTATAATTGAGATGCAATAACTCTCTTCCACAATTAGAGAATTTGCCCCAGCTCTGTCCAGTGTTTGCTGCTGGGGTAAACGTAGGTGGCCACTGAAGCTGAGGAATAGTGAAGAAAAAAAAATACAAACAGATGACTTTTAAATGGTACTATTTAATTACACATTTAGGCACAATATTAAGAATTTTGGAGTACCTACAGGGTTATCCCAAGTGCAGTGAAGTGCAGGAAGAGGAGAGAGCTGGAGAGGGACTGGGGACAAGGGATGGAGGGACAAGGCATAGGGAATGGCTCCCACTGCCAGAGGGCAGGGATGGATGGGAGATTGGGAATTAGGAATTCCTGGCTGGGATGGGATTCCCAGAGCAGCTGGGGCTGCCCCTGGATCCCTGGCAGTGCCCAAGGCCAGGCTGGACAGGGCTTGGAGCACCCTGGGATGGTGGAAGGTGTCCTTGCCATGGCAGAGATGGCACTGGATGGGATTTAAGGTCCTTCCAACCCAAACCATTCCGTGATTCCAGAAAGGGAGAAAAGCCCCTCAATGGCTCAATTCCATATTCTGAAGTGTTTTTATTGTAACCTTCCACTGAGCAAAAGAAAGCTGCTTTCAAAGGAATATTTCAGTTTGTCTGCAATGAGGATAAACAGCAACAGAACAGAAATTCATGGATTGGTTTTCATTGTGGCACAGAAAAACCCAAATTCTGAGTTACTGCAAAAACTTTGCAGCTTAAGGCACTGCAAGGGAACTGTTCTTGCTCTAGTTTTTCTGGTTTGTGTGTTTTAGCTGAAGTTGTGTGTGGAACTTTTGAGAAAGGAGCAGGGCTTGTGCCTCTGTAATGCAAAAGAGAAGTAGGCTGTTCATCATTATCCTCAGAAGAAGTTTATTTTAATGCTAGATTGATTTTTCTGCATGTTATATAAAGTCCCTTTTTTTATTTTCAAGAACTGCCAATGTGGAAATATTCCATGAAGTGAGAGACTGAAATATTTAACCCATTTTTAGAGAACCAAGTAAAATTTGAAGAAAATCCATTAACTATTGGAAGTAAATTCATTCATGCCTCTGATTTAAAGCTGTAATTTTGATGTAACCTTTGATTTTTGGAAATTGAAGCATGGAGGGGTTTTGAATGATAAAATATTTGCTATTAAACACAATATGATGGTGTTTAACTGCTGAGTAGTGATGGAATACGGCAGTATACACAGGGTTATTTTCTGAAGTTTGGAGCAGGAATTTGGGCAGGAATTTAAATAATTTATCCAAACAATCCCAGGAGGTTGCTGGGAGCCAAAGGAGCCAGGTTTCCCATGGGATCATTCCAGGGCACAGGGGATGTGGTGCTGCCCAGGAGGTTCATTTCTCCCCATGTGATGTCTTTTCATCAGAAGATGGCAGCAAAATCTTGTTAACTGCAGCTCTGGCTCTCCTCACACATTTCCATCGTCAGGGACTGTGGGATGCTGGGCAGGGTCTGCTGGAGCCAGCTTTGACCCCATTTCCTTCTCCAGCCACCCCAGACAGAGCCTGATGAGGTAGATCAGATGGGCTGGATCCTCTCCCTCCCTTCATCTCACAGGGAGGGATTTCACAGGGAGGATTCACATTTCATCTGCTAGAAAGGTGCTTCCACAGGCACTCTCTTCGTGCTGGATGGGAAAAACAAATCCCAAAAATCTCCTTAGCCTGGAGCCAGGCTCTGCTCCGTGGGGCCTAGCAGCAGGAGGAGAGGCAATGGGCAGAAATTCCACAGGGAATTCCACCAGAACATGAGGAAAAACATACTTACTGTGGGGGTGACTGGCACAGACTGGCCAGAGAGGGTGTGGAGTGTCCCTCACGGGGATATTCCAGACCCTCTGATGCCTTGTGCAGGCTGCCCTGGAGCAGAGGCTGGGCAGAGTCACAGAGTAAAGCAGGGATTTATCCAAAGGATCTCCTCCATGGATCCACCTTGGGCAGCACAAGAGCCCAGCCAGGGCTGCACCCAAGATGAACCAAAATGGCCCCAAAATGCACGAGTGCTCCCGGGGTCTCTCCCTGGGATCAGTTCTGCTCCATTTGCACCTTGCAGTTCATTGTCCCATTCCAGCTTTAGCCCCTGCAGTCCCACCCTGCTTGTTTTTCTCTCTCCAGCCCACGGTGTTTGTGCTCTTGGGCTGAGATTTGGATCATTTGTCCTTGGTGCCCAGCTGGAGCAGGAATTGTTTTGTCTCCCTGCTCTGTGCACAGAGCTCACCATCCCATAATGTGAACCCAGACCCACCCACTAAAGCAGCACAGAATGTGAAAAATACAAAAGCTAAACCTGGGGCACCACCTCTGGGCACAGCCCTGTGCTCTGGGATGGCCCTGCTGGAGCTGGGAGGTGGCACCAGTGACCGACACACTATGGGCCCTTCCAGCCTGTCCCATCCTGGGATTCCACATGGGATGTGTGGAAGCTCATCTCACCCAGCTGGGGGGACTGGTGCAGCTGGGAATGCTCCACTCTGGGGACCCCAGCCACGGCCAAGGCCCTCTGTGACATCCTGAGGGTGACATGCTGAGGGCGACATGCTGAGGGCGACGTCCTTGGCCATGGGGGGAAGGCCCAGCTCCGGTTTGTGTCACGTGGCTGCACCAGCCAAATTCTGAGTTACTGCCAAAACTTTGTGTTTTGGGTGATCTCTCTTTGCTGGGGTCACTTGGGATGGACATTTCCTGTGGGAGAGGCTGTGGGGTGACCACCCGTGGGGTGTGGGTGCTCCCCTGTCCCTGCCATTGCCCCTGCTGAGCGCTGGGCTCCCTGCCAGGGGCTCTGGAACCAAACCTCAGCTTTTTACCTCCACATTGCCTCTGCTTTCCTGCCACCAACCTTTGCTTTGCTCAACCAGTGCTGAATTTTGCACTTTGGTGTCTGTCCCCTCAGTTTTTAGGTGCTGCCAAGGCCCTGCTGTGGAGCTGAGGTTCAGCTGGAGCCTGCACCAAGCGTTTGCTGGTTGCTTTAATCTATTTAATCTTCCCTTGGCTCCCAGTTGCTTTTTGGGAGCTGAGTGCTCCTGTCGGAGCTCAGGCTTTCCTGGAGGGCTTTGGCAGCACGCTGATGTCTGTCTTTCTATAGAAAGAACATATCCAGAGGCACCTTTCCTTTCTCTTCCCACAGCAAATGCTGACTGCACGGCTCTTCTGCTGCTGCTGCCACACAGAAGTGACATATGTTTTTAGATGTTTTAATGGGAAGTAATATTTGTGTACAATAATGCCTAGCAGCATCTGAAATATCATCATATGTAATTCATACAGGAGGCATGAGTTGAGCCCTAAATATCTTCTTTTTTTTTCCTTTTTTAAACTAAAATGGTCTTAGTTTAACTTCAAAATAGGCATTGAATTTCTCCATGGCATTCTGGGTATTTTCTCGCTAAAGAAGTGTCTGTAATTTCTGATCTGTAATTAGAACCCAATTTAATAATTACATGTCCTGCAAGGAAATGTTTCTTGAGCAGGGCTTTGTTCTTATGCAGCTGCTGGGAGTACAAAGATGGGGATTATACGAAATAGTTCTGATGAAAACGAGCTGGTGAGGGCAAAGTACCTTCAGAAGTGATCAGAGCTGCTGAAGGATGAGTGGAGTTGATCAAATTCACTTTTTATCATATATAGTGTGGAGATGTACATCTCATAAGCATGCATGGCTTAAATCACTCTGGATGCAGAAAGATTAATTTTTGTGAGTGCTAATGACAAATTTTTATATGAAATTTAGCAGATCAAAGGCACTGTTTGAATGGCTTGTCTTTCCTCTGGGAAATTCCATCATAAAAAAAAAGCTAAACGAAAAATTCCACAAGAGTTTTCCTAGGGTTTCCTTCCACAAAAACCTTTATCAAGCATATTATTAACTTAAGGCTAATTCAGAATCATTTTAGCCTTAAACATGAATAATTTCAGACTGACCTGAGGACAGGTTCAAATTCTTGCCTAAACTATGAAGCTTAGCTGAAGGATCACATACTCATTTCATTAACTTCTTCTTCCAGGCAATATTGTACCTTGGAAATGACTTAATTAGTTGAAATTCATGGCAAAGGTATTTTGGAAAGCTGCCTGGACCAGGAGATGTGTGTAATACAGATCTGTATTTCTAGTTTGTGCTGGATGAATTGATCACATAAAAAGGTTTATTTCTTGGGAAGATCTTCAGGGAATGCTGAGAAGTTTAAAATCTATGGAAATGGCCAATTTCCATAATTGTTGGAGACAATTGCAGAGCTGATTCTGGGTCTCCCTACGATTTCTTCTCCCCTGCTGTGCTGTAGTGTTGATAAAAGGGGATGGATGGCTCTGGGCTCAGCTGATTGGGAAAGGGCAAATAATTTCCATTAAGAAATTCAGCTGGTTTAATTTTTTAGCTTAATTATAGAGTCATTAAGGTTGGAAAAGCTTTCCAAGACCATGGAGGCCAAGCTGTGCCAGATTCCCACCTTGTCCCCAGCCCAGAGCTCTGAGTGCCACATCCAGGAATTCCTTGGACACCGCCAGGGATGGGAAATCCAAACTTCCCTGGGCAGCCCCTTCCAAAGCCTGACCACCCTTTCCATGGGGAAATTCCTGCGGGTGTCCAACTGAGCCTCCCCTGGCCCAGCTGGAGGCTCTGTCCCCTTGTTCTTCCAGCTGGTCAGTGATTTCCTCCACAAAACATTCCTCAGTGTCATTCATCATCTGAGTGGTGACAGAATGTGTGGTCACAGCTGGCCCAGGCAGGTGGCAGAGCTCCAGGCAGATGTTTGCAGCTGCAGAGCACAGCTGGACACAGCCCCACGTGTGCCTGGGTAAGAAAGCAGCTTAGCAGAGGATTTCCAGGTATGCAGAGAAGTGTGCTGGAAACTCTCTTGAAGGACTTGTGCTTAAACGTGGTCTGAAATATTAATGTGACCTCCTTTTCAGGCCAGGGGACCTTCTCGAGCACTTCCATATGTTGGAGGCCCTGGGGACACCAGGAGGCTCGGGCTGGCTCTGGATGAACATGACAGTGTTGAGATGTTTGACCTGCAGCACCAAGATGAGTCCAGGCTCTGGGACTTTCCTCCTTTGTCATTTCTTCCTCAGCTTTTCCAGAAGGAGATGTGAACAAGGACACTCAGGTTTGGTATTTTGCCTCCTATCACAGGCTGAGGAGTCAAACCCCACTGATTTTTTTTTTTAGGCTGCTTCTGTACCTGTTCCCGCTCTTCAAAATATTAAATTGAGCTTGCTTGAAAAGAAAAGCAACAGCCCAAGATGATAAATCCAAGAGGATGTTCCTGTGTCCTCCATCATAAAAGATGGATGTGCTCAGTCTGAATCTCCTTGGCATGGGAATTTGTTCTTGGGCCTCTGCTTGGACTTCCAGGGACAGTGGGCTCATGGCATGCTGCCTATCCAGGTCTTCCTGCAGAGATTCCTTCCATTTCAGAGACAGACCCACCACCTGCAGCACTTTTTGGGCTTCTCCTGGCGTGTTCCATGGCAAAGGGCTGAGTGATCCTGGTGTTCTGTCCAGCCGTATAGCGGATCACCTGCAGAACTTGGGATATTGGCAAAAAGGAGTGGCTGGTGTGACTTTATGGGGGTGTCCATGGTGTCTTCTACAGGTCTGGCCTTGGAGAACTCAATGTGACACTTGGGGTTGCTCTTGGCATGGATTAAACCCCACTCAGCTCTTCCTTGTCCAGATAAATTGAGTCTGAAGTGCTTTAGGTGTAGTTGGTCACCTCCAGTGGGGTTTTGAAGCAGATTTTGGTTTAGTTGGAGCCACCTTGGGAAAATTCCAGCCTTTTCCCAGCCCCAAAACGGAGCTGCAGGTGGGTTGTGAGGACAGGAATTTGTCACATCAGCCACCTGCAACACCAGCACGCGGCGACATTTTCATGGCACTGCAGGAAAATCCTGAGGGATTCGGAGGAGGAATCTCCTCCTCCCTGCCGACAGCCAAATTGCAGAGTGCCGTGGCTAATTGCACGCTCCAAGTGTCTCCAACATTGCAATTCCATGTAAAAAATTGCCATCCCTGCCCTGGGAACATCACAAAGCCGTGCTCAGCAGTCGGGGTGTTTTATGCCTCTCACTGAACAAAAAGAGTGGCTTGTCCCCAAAAAGATGATGAATATGGAGTGCTACAACAGAGTGTTTTGGTCCTGTGAGAAGATTGATGGATTTGGGCAATGCTGTTTTTTTTCTTCTCCCCCTACAACCAAGTTCTATTCAAAATCCTCCCATTCAGCACCTCCCGAGAATTAATTGAGCTGCTTTCTGTGCCTTGGACTGATTTGCATATTTCATCCTCCCCTTTCCAAAGCCATTTAAAAACCCAGTCACTCTGGGAATCACAACATCCAAAGGCTGGGAAACCACCAGGTAAACACTCCGGTGTTATTTCTGTGGAAATATTTAATTTTATTGTAATTGAGCAAGAATTAAGATAATTTTTTATAGTGACATATGGCAATTACCACTCAAAACGTTTCTGAGAGACTTCTGAGTTGTTTATACCATTGCTGGAAGTGTTGTAAAAACAATGTGAAATTCCTCAGGAACTGGATTATTTGTTTCTATCCAGGGGATAATTTCCTGCAGCAGAAGTAAACTATTAAATTAATCACGCCATATTTAAAGGGCAGCATTTGCATTGGTCTGACCAATGAATCATAACCAACAATTTCCTTTTTATAGCTGAAAGGAGAGGAGAACACACAAAATATTAGGAAATGATCCATAAACAGCTCTCTACTACAAATGACAGCTGTACATTGGAAATTTTCATTTAAGAGAATGAAAAACAAATCCCAGCTTGGTGAAGGCCCTTGGAAAAGTCCTGGCCCTTGTTCCCTTTTGTGAGTAAATTTCCTTTCCTGTTTGTAATTTCCTTTTAGGGATGGAAAGTGCCTGGTGTAGTGTCTCAAACTGTGGCTTGGGTCATAGTGGGTTTTTCGTGGCATTTGGGTTTTTTTTAATGAATTCAGCGCTTGTGTTTTGGGGAAATCTGATTATTTTAGCATTAGAAAGAATTAATTGGTGGGATTCTTTCCCAAGTAGTCAGGTGAGAATGGCTATGAACATTAACCACATCAATTATAGCTGAAGGATTCTTAGCCCAGTGGGCTCAGACCACGAACTCCTTAAATTCTGCCATAAATTCTGAGGTTGCCATGAATTATTGCAGTTATTTTCGTGAGCTGGTGTTGGCAGCAACGTGAGAGATGTTCTGGTTCTCCCAGCGACTCACTCCTGGCCTGAAGCAAAGCACTTAAAGTGTCCATGGCTCACCTGAAAAAAGGACAGCAGTGCTTCTCTCCAAGGTGGAACTGGGGCCAGCCCTCCTGAATCAACGTCTGAGAGGTGCCTGAAGTTCCCAAAATAAAAGATACCTTCAACAATTCAGCGCTGCCAGGGAAAAAACACAATTCCGTGCCGTTGATGCAAAAGGAGTTTGAGGTACTGCATTCACCTTCTGTTAAATGCAGAGAATTCCCAGGTTTCCTAAAAAATTGAAGGGGTAATTGATTATAATTTTTTTTTTGGAGTTAATGCTGGAATCAAAGGAAGCTGACAGCCTGAATTTGTTATATCAGAGACAGATTCCAGCTCTGAAGTCACTCAGTGTCACCTTTGGGAAGCTGGGAGAAATGGTGGCTTTTAGTGACAAATCTTTGCACGCTCCGGGTCATGGAAATGCTGCTTTTGGTGAGCACAGCTGCCCAAACTCCCTCTCCAAAGCCCCTGATGCTCACTTGTCCCCTCTGAAGGTGGCAGTGGCTCTGGTGAACATCTCCAAGTGTTCCAAGGGATGCAGCAGGAGGCAGGGAATTCCCACTGGGATGGAAGGAATGGTGCAGGGATGGAGCTGAGGAGATTTCTGAGCAGAGCCATCAATCCTCCTGCTCCTGCCTGATTCCTTTGGCAGAAAATGAGATTGTTTGGGGTTCAGATAAATCAGATCTTGGCTGGCTGCCTCTGTAGGGGTGTGGCATTGGAGAAGCTCTTCCCTGTGCTCTCTCCAGAGGTGTCCAAGCCTTTTGTGGCTCCCCAAATCAGTGCCGTGCAGTTTTGTACCAGTTCCCAAACAACACTTAGAGTCCAGGCTTCAATATTCTGCTTTTTGATTGTTTCTGGTTTCTTTTGGGTTTTTTTGGTGTTTGTTTTGTTCCATGCACCTCCTGGGGAAGGGAAGAGTGATTATGGCACAACCAGATTGACGCCGATGGCACCAAAAACCACCTCAACTCTCAACTTTCCTGCTCCAAAAAATTATCTAAAAAATCAGGCTCATATTTTCTGTGGAGGATCTCCAGCACCAGTTAAAGAACTGAATTCTTAAAAGCAAAATACGGGGAGAATAATACAATCCTCTTTTTGCTAAGTGAGTGAGAGAATTATAGAGTGGTTTGGGTTGGGAGAGACCTCCAAGACCATCTCATTCCAAACCCCTGGACACCTTCCACTATCCCAGGTTGCTCCAAGCCCCATCCCACCTGGTCTTGCACTTTCAGATGTTCATCCTGATATTCTTACCCACCTGTAGGATTTTTTAATAATCCTTTGAAAGGGAATATTGCACCTCTCCACAGAAAAGCAGGAAAGACCAAGAGATAAGGCCTAAAATGCACTGATCAGCCTTTCCAGAAGTGCTGCTTTCCATTCCAGGTTAGCTGGGAGAGCTTTTCCCAGATCCAGGGCAAGCCAGAGATGCTCTCCCAGGCAGGAGAGCTGAGGCTCCTCATTGGCAATTCCTGTGCAGTGTTAACCCAGCACATGAACTCTCCTTGTCTCTTCCAATAAAACATGAAAACCACCCCAGACTGTGTTAAATCCCTGCCTTGGGATGAGAGCAGCCACCTGATTCCAGTAACCCTTGGTCAGGATCATCCATGCCCAGAGAGTGCCTGAGGAGGAAAATTGTATTAATGGTAAAACTAGAATTAAAAAAAAAATAGAATATAATGCACTGCATTCCCCCCTTCTCCCCCCACTCCAGATTTATATTTTTGAATTATTTTGCTTTTACCCTCCTTACCTTTCCTTCCAACTTTCTGCAAATCCTTTTGGCTTTTTAATTATGCTCCAAATCCTTCCAACTGCATCAGCAAAAAGTGGCCTTTGGTGTTTGCCTCTTGTGGAGCTGGGGAGAAGCCAGATCCTGTCACTTGTGGAAGTAACACTTCTGGCAGAGCTTAAGACAGAATCCTGGAATATTGAATAATTGACATTCTTAGTTGCAAGTGGAGATTTTTTGTCGATAGGAGGTGGCTGCTCTGTTTGATGATTGTGGAGTGTCTGAGCAGGGAACAGATCCGTGTCTGGGGCTCTGCTTCAGATGGAAGGAGGGATGCACACCTGGAAGGCAGGGATTTTATTCAGCAAAGGGGAAAGGGACAGCAAAATTTGGCTGAGATAGAAAATAAGAGCGATATTTAAATGTTTTCATAGGTATAAAATTGTTTTAGTGGATAAAAACTTTATGGGAAGCAATGGAAGGGGACAGTGAGAGCTGGGTGATGAGCACAGGGAGGGATTGAAAGGAATAAAACAGAACTGGTGGTGGGTGAGTATTTGTAACCCAAATCACTTAAATTTGAATTAATTACATTCATTTTGGATAAAATATATCTCAGCCTGCTAAGCAAACATTGTTCATGTAAAAATCTGAATGTCATTTGACTAGAAATGGTGATAAATTTGTTTGGTCCAACCCCATTTCTCTACAAAGAACTAATTTGGGTTCTCAATCCATATTTCTTGCTGTTTAATTTCATGTATCATAGGAAAAGCCATTTTTATTGCAGATGACTTCCTGGCATTTGGATTCTTTTAGTTCAAAAATATATTTTTATATTTCAGGTGTTGATCAAGCACACCCTACTCCTGAGCACAAAAGCAGAATTTAAAAGGAATTTTCAGGTGATTTTTGCCTACTTAGAGAATGCACAGAGCTATTTAACTGGGAGTCAAATAGACAGGCTGAATAATTAATAAAGTCAGTTTTTCCTGGCCAACTTTCTTAAGGAACTGCCTGCAAAACTTTGCTTTTGAGGGCTGACTTTGTCTTTCAGAGAGAAGATGTTTATTGAGCCCTTTTCAAGCTGCTGTCGGAGCCTTTGACACAAACAGGGCTGGCTTGATCCAGCCTGCTCAGGGCTGATCTAAATTCACCTGAAGCCCCACTGAATGAACAGAATATGCCACGTTGTGACACCAAATTCCCATGGAAAAACTGGAATTGCCTCTGGATTTTGTCAGCCCCTTAAAAAGGCACCACAAGCAGAAAGTGGCTGGGTGTGAATTGGGGGGACTCTATTGCTGCTGGTTGGAATTATTGGGACAGGTTTTGTGCAAAGCCTGCCCCTCCCAAACACTTCAAATTACTCTTTTATTAAAAAATATGGTTCTTAATCTCGCAGAGCAGATTGTCCCTCTGAGCATCCCTCCAAATCTCCCTCCCAGCATCCCTAAAATCCCACAGATTGAGGGTGATAGGACACTGAGCATCCTGGAGTGGCTCGATGGGATTGAAAAGCAAACATCAGCTTAAAGAGCAGCTCTGAGCAATAAATTGATTTCCAAAGGGACAAAATAGATCTTTTTTTATACAATCTCAGGCTCCTTGTTTGGTATTTAAGCCCATTTTCCAATAATTGAAAATCAACTTGAGGGGATTCACTCTCATGTGCGCAGGAGGTTTCACACAGCCCAGCTGGCTTGGGCTCATTCCTGGGCTCCAGATCTTGCCCCAGCTGGGGAGGAAATCCTTCACAATCCTTTCTGATTGCCAAAAATGATGAGTCAAAGTCCTGACAGAGTAGCTCAGGGAAAATAGCAGCAGTGCAGCTCAAACTGGGAGGCAAGGCTGGAAAAGGAACACAGGGACGGCGTGGAGTCTCTTACAAGAGCATAAACCAAAAATATTTGGTGCCCCCCACACTCCTGGAGGCTTAAAATGCTTTGGCAGGGAAATAGGAGCAGATTTGATCAAAAGTCTGAGAGGTGAGAAGTGGCAAAAGACAAACTGGGAAATCACAGGGTGATTTTGGTTGGAAAGGCCCTCCAGGATCATCGAGTCCAAGCTGTGCCCAATCCCCACCTCGTCACCCTGCCCAGTCCAGTCACTCCTTGGACTCCTCCAGGGATGGGAACTCCAAACCTCTCTAGGCAGTCCTTGAAGGAGAAAAAAAACCAATTAAAACAGCTTAGAAAACAACACAACCCCTTAGGATTGTGGAAGTGAGCAGATGGCATGAATTCCTTGTGTCCTGTCTTTTCTGCAGGGAACCTTTCTCACCTGAGGCCTCTTCATGGTGTCCTCACTTTTCTGTCACTTGTCCCCTCCAGATCTGCTGTGGATGAGCAGTGGCCATTAATTTCAGCTTTTTTCTTATGTAGCAAAGGGGAAAGGCAAAGAAAAGGCTGGGGAAGCTCTAAAGTGACCTGGAAATACGTACAGAAACATTTCCAGAGGAGAACTCACCTCCCAAATTCCGTGTGTCAATTCCCCACTCTTGCTTTCCCTCTTTAACTCGCAAACTGCATTTCCCGTCAGTCGTGATTCTCTTTGGAAAAGCTTTGAAACAGGCAGAGAAAAGCCTCTTTTCCCTGTTTGCTCCCAAATCGAGGCAGTTTGAGGAGACAGAAGGGGATTCAATTTAGCCAACTCAGCTCGTGCAGCAGATGTCAAAGCACGGAGCTCGTTTGTCATCAGCCTTCGTTGGGGGAAAGTTTGCTCTCAAAAACCACTGAAGAAAACAACCTTGCTTGTATAACAAGCCTCGTTGGCTGCTGGATTTTCAAGCAGATGCCTCCTTTCCTCAGATCAAATAGTTGAAATATCATCCCTCGCCAGGTAAAGGGAAAAAAACTTCATTGTCTGCATCTTTTTCAAATCCAGCTGAAAAGCGCTTCGGGTTCTGTGTGGGCTTTTTTTTTTTGCCCTGTGTTTTCAGATCACTGCCTGTGCTGTTCTGGCACTCCCAGGATCAGTGATAACAAGCAGGTCTAGATAAGACATCCAAATTTCTTTTTGCTGGGAGTTACGACTTGGTAGAGCTGCAGTGCTCCCAGGATGTTCACTGGTACATATTAATTTGTGGAGCATTTTTATTTATTTATTTGTCTTACTGGAAAAATGGAGTGTATTTATTAAAAAAAAAAAAAGCTTTCAGGGAGGATTTCTAAAAAATAACCCAGTTTCGTGCCTTTTGCAGTGATTTGACAGTTTTGGACTGCTGTATTTGCACAGTTGATTCATGACCTTTTATGAGGTTGGACTTGATGATTTCTGAGGTCTTTTCCAGCCTAAATAACTCTGTGATTTTGAGATCTGTGGGGCTCTTTGCTGAGTAAAGAAACTCCAGCTCTTAAATCCCATCCTTCATTTCCTGTGCTTTAATTACCTGTGACCTGGAGTGATTCAGTGTCACTTAAGAGAGAAAAGGTGCTTTATAAATAAATTATTTTCCTCCCCAGAGTCCCAAAACATTGGTTTCACATCCTATTATCAACACAGGGTCGTGCTGTCCAACAGACTTTTCAGGCACCCTGAATTCTGTGTGCTGTTATTATAAAGATAATGAAGTGCTGTTCTTCCAGCTAATACTGTTTGCAGAGGGTCATTCCAGTAAATTATTGGGGAATGATTTCCTTTTAAACTGAGGTGAAACACAACCCAAGGAGATTTCATTTGTCTCACTGAAGCCTGTTTGAAGGTGTTATCTCCACAGGTTTTATTGGAAAAGGAGGAATTGTTGTTGGACCCAGAGGATGATGGTTGTGCTCTCCAAGCCCTGACTCAGGAATTGGGCTCTGGATTTGGGAAGAGTCAGACAGGTAAGGTAAGTGAGGCTAAAGCTAAAGCAGTGTGGACATGAAGGTCCAAAGAAAATCCAGCCCTCAAGGAATGAGTTGTTAGCATGGATGGAAGTTGTTTTTGCTGAAAGCCAAACCAGTTCTCTACATTTTCATCCTCAAATAATTAATTATTTCTAATATTAAAAAACCAAACCAAATCCTCTGGTGTGACCCATAACATGTAAGGTAATGGAGAGCGTAGAGACAGATGAAGATTTATTGGGCTGCTGGTTTGGCTGGGAGCTCCAGATCCCACCTGAGCTCCAACACCTCTGCGGGAACCCATCCGACTCTGGCTCGTGGGAGAAGCATCCCAAGTGTGGAAAAATTTGCATCCAAGAAAATTAATTGCTGGCTGTGGCATTACTGAGCTTCTCCTGAGAGGTTCAGTGAGCTCTGGGCTGTGGGAATTGAGTGGAAATTACTGGGAGAATTTTCTCTGCTGGGGAAACATCCACACGAACCCGACAAACACCAGGAGCTCTTGGAAATCTGCCTCCCTGGGCCTGTCCCACTTGAACACAGTTGGAAGGTAAAAACAGGCTTCAAAATGTCCAAATAATCCTAAAAGCTTCTCACTGCAGAGCCCCCAGATTCTTGATATAAGAAAATTCACATTGGATGTCAAAGCCCAGGAACTGATTTGTAGTTGCATTAAATCCAGGGCAGTCCTGGAAGAGAAATCCAAGGAACAGACAGTTTCTGCAGGCTGTACATGCAGGAATTTTCTCCTTCTGTCTTTTTGGATGTAAAATGGACAGAAGATATTTTGGAGATAATTTTCCAAATGTTTCAATTAATTTTTCCCTTGTGCAAGTTGATTTTAAACTTACCCATGTGAATTATTGCACATGTAAAGGCTTGGCACCTTTCACTACACCAAGCTGCTCAGACAAATTGGATAATCATATTTTTAAAATGATTCTAGCATGTCACATTGTAGTCAACAATTACTGAGTGGCTTTGTCGTGGTCAAGTGCCATGCACAAGCAAAAATTTCCTAAATTCCTCTACAAATACATTGTCCTAAAAAAGTAGGCTAAAACCCAAGGCCATTTGTACATGAGAAGGTTCCCTACCAGAGCTGCTAGATCACTATTAATTTATTTGACAGCTTTTAGGCTGAGTTCAGATATTAGAGCTGTCATTGTAAAATACTTCCATTTTTCCTTCAACGCTGCTTTGAGATGCTGCTGCTTTGAAGCTGTGTCAAAGTAGCTCTGAATCAGGAGAAACTTTCCATTTTATTTTTTTTGTAAGTTGAAAGTCTGAAGAGCCTCAATATGCTGTATAAAATTGTTCTGAGGATCGAACCTCCTCCTATGGTACCCTGGAGCATTCAGTCACTTTCAATAAATCTCTTTTAATAATTTCTCACTTGTCCTTATTATTACTAACAGCCAGAGCATCTCAAGGCAATGTCAGAGTAAAGGCTTTGGCTGGATGCAGGAGGAAGGCTTATTTGAAAGTTAACATGAAGGAAAAGTAATCCAAATGTGAACTTTTTGGTGGAAAGTGACTGGATTTTTTTGCATGAATTTACAGATGGTGTCGATTCTGTCAAAAAGTCTCAGTTTCTTTGATTTAAGAAGTCGTGTTACAGGGTAAGGATGTTGAGAATGGAATTTGGGAGGTCTGTTTTTCTCGTTTTTAAAGCTTTGCTTTGATTAGTTTTCTTTCATTATCTCTGGAAGAGCTGTGTTCAGCATCTGCTGGGAATATCTGCCATTAAATAATTCCTGAGATACGGATTTGGGCTCCTTGACTATCTCCCCATCCAAAATGGGATTTTGGATGTTTTGGTATTTAACAAAAATAATCAACCACAACTTTCCATTAAAAGCATCCTGTGAGTTTGGGGAAGGCTTTTCATCCCCTTTATCTTGAGTTAATTGCAACCTCCTTTATTGATCCCCACGACGTGGATGAAGAATTCCAACTGGACAATGCTCCCTTGTCTTCAGCTGGATGTCAGACTGATTTCTGATGGATTTATCCAGGGAGTGATAAGAAACAAATTCCAAGTGATTATCTGAATAAATAAACGTAATTCCCCATGTGGAGTGAGCTGGATCAGAGCAAGACCTTGACCAACAAATCTTTCAGCACCTCTTGTGCTACTCCCAAGGTTTCTCCTTCCAGCAACCTCCTTCCTGTGGTTCTGTGATTCAAACTGCATTCTCTGCCCTAAAATTGATTTCCTCATGAGCTTTTTATTTAAAAATGTGTTACCTGAAGAGACCTTCCCCTGACCAAGGCACTGCCTCACCCTTCAGCCAAGGTGAAAAGATTTAATCTCAGGACTCCCCCCCTACTGACCGTGCCCCTCTTCCCCTGAAAATGTTCCCAATTCCCATGGAAGCCATATCATCCTGCAGGAGGTGATGTTCCTCGTAGCAAATGCTTGATAAGGAAGGACAAAATCAGGAAGAAGCCATTCATTTCTTTGTGGTTTTGTTCTCTTTTTGTTGTTGTTGTTGTAGGAGTGCCAGGAAGAGTTTTCAAACAAGGTTTGGGGAGGGCGAGCGAGGCCAATTCTCTCTTTATGGTTGCTTTTTTCCCCTCATAAACCAACCCTCAGCTTTGCTACCAGTCTATCATGGAGGAGATTTAATCTCTATAAAGCTCTTGACAACTGCAGTGATAATTTCAGCCTCCCAGTTTATGAGATTATAAAAGGCACTTTTCCCTCACCAGTGTGAAGAGCTGGGTTTAGCCAAGCTGCAGTGGATGATTCAGAACATTCATTTTGTGCCTGAGAGAGATCCTGAAGCCTGGCAGTGCCTTGTGACCAAGTTATGTGGTGTGGTTTGCAAAAAAGAGCCAATTTTATAGGAATCATTGTAACACAATGAAAAGGATCTTTTCGGAATGTAGCTTTCAAAATACACCCATAAAACAGTGCTGGTGCTTACAGGGTGACAGGAGCATGGCAAGAGCAATCACTAGGCTGCATTTAATACAAAATAATGGAGTTTATAGGGTATTGGGACAGAAAGCAGAAGGTTTTTTTACCTGCAAAGAGCCTTTTAATGGAGCACAATGGAATTTGGAGGTCGGCCTCTTCTCCCAGGAGATAACAGAAGGGGAATTGGCCTCAAGGGAAGGTTCAGGTTGGAGTTGAGGAAACGATTCTTCACTGAATGGGTGATTAAGCATTGGAAGGGCTGTGGTGGAACCACCAGTCCTGGAAGTGTTCAGCAATGAGCAGACATGGCACTTGGTGCCAAGGTGGTGTTTGGCCAGGTGTGGACTTGATCTTGGAGATCTTTGCCAACTTTAGTGATTCCAGAGTTCTCAGAGCCCGGGAGCTCCGTGGCTGTTCCTTGCAGCCAGAGGTGTGGGTGCAGAGCAGAGGAGCCCTCGCCGTGCCCGGGCTGGGCGTGAGGGGCACAGGGTCAGCTCTGTCACCTCGCTGTCCTCACCCTCGGCAGCTGGGCCAGCATTCCCAGCAGACATTCCTGGGAGCACGAGGAGAACAGCAGTGACTGGGGACGTCATGGGGCAGAACCTGTGTTTCACTGCTCCTGTCAGTCCTTGGTGCTACCAAAGGGAAAAGAGCTGGGAAAGAGCAGAGCCCAATTCTTGAGCCCCTGGTTTTGCTTTTCCTCCTGGGGTTCTGGGTGAAGCTCTTGGATCTCCCAGGGTTTTTCAGTTCAGAGGTCTGAGGAGTAAAAGCAGGAATCCCAATTTGAGGCCTCAGGAGGGAGGGCATCAATGCACAGCCCTTTCTCTGTGCCCACAGAGAAACCAGGAGGAAAGAAATTGCGTTTTCTGGTCCGTCAAACTAGGCTGAATCTGGTGGACGACTCCAAAGGGAAGAGGAGAGTCCTGGAGAGAGACAGGGAATATCAGTGGGACTGCCTGCTTCTCAGTTTCTCAGCAATCAGGGTAAGAAGCCATCAGTTCTCCCCTCAGGGTATGGATTTCTTGAGGGGAAGGTGAAGCCTGAGGTTGGGATCCTTTCCTGGGCGGTTGGAGTCCAGCCCAGGATGAAAACAGACAGAGGAGGCTGAGGAGGATCCCAGAAGGTGCAGAGGTGGAATTGGAGTCCTGTCAGTGCTGCAGATGCTCCAGAAACATGACAATAGGAGCAGATAAATCTTTTAATTAAATATTTCACATATCAGTCGTAATTACTTCCAATTAGTGCTAATGAAGTAAGGATGGTGCAAACAAGCAATATAATCTGGTGATAAGCATTTTTTAATTAATATGAATGGCATGGATGGCACTAATTGACTCAGTTTGGGTTTGATTTTTAAAAAAATACTTTGGTGTTTAAAGAGTCTCTTTTATTTTTTTGAGTTCCTTTCCTCCTCTCTTTCTCTTTTCTTTCCTCCACTACAGCAGTTTTTGCTGCTTGGAATTAAAATATTTTGAGTATCCCAAGCTCAGTTTTATCCAAGAATGTTTACTGTCTCAAATTTATATTTTATATATTTTATATAGTGATGAAATTAAATCCTTGTCTCATGTCCATCACGGCAGTTCCCATTATTAACAGTACCACTGAAAATTGGATGTTTGTGAGGCATTTTCCAAAAAGCAAATGCACCATGCAGGAGGGAGATACGTTCAAATGCCAAACCCATCAAACCAAATTTGAAATCTTCCCATACTCTCAGATATTGACATTCTTTATCAATATTTAAGGTTCTTTTTAGGAATCCCAAACACAGAATATTTGGTAACTTACTCTGACGAGGAATCCAATATATAACTGTCTACAAAATGTGGCTTTGCCAGGATGAATAAAGCCTTCAAAATGATCATGAATCACACACAGAAGATTTGTGGGGATGGTTTTCCCTGTTTTCTCTGGCTTAGGGTCTCTGAAGCCCTGTTCAGGCCCCTCATATTCTATTTTACTTTCTCTTCCAATTCCTGATCCTGTGTCAATCCAACTCTTCTGTAAAGATTTGTAGGGGGAAAAAATTAAAATGAAATCCAAGATTTTTACAGGCCCATTTTTCCCTGAAAATTTTCACAGGAATTGATGCAGGGAACTCATCCACCTTTTGCAGATCAATGCAATAGCTGGGAATTTTTTGGGAACAAATAACCACGTCTAGGATTGGCCTATAAAGTTTTAGGGGTGGGAGCACAAATAGAAACCCTGCTAATCACAGTCCTCTCCCTGCCTTTGGTAGCTTATTTTACAATTGGAGGGTCAATCTTTTCCTTTGATTTAATCAAAGGGATTAAATGTGGGATTTTAATGACTCCTGGAGATCCAGGAAGAGGTGCCAGTGTTGGTGTCTTCATTCCCTTCCTTATCAGTACAAACGAGAGTGTGAAGTGCTGCATTAAAGACAAAGACAAACGTTGATTAAAAAGGTTGTGGGTTTTTTTTTTTTTGGTGCCTCATTTAGTCTTTTAAAAACCATCAGAGAGAATAATTCCATCATGCCCAGGATCCACGGCTGATCCAGATCCTTAACTCCCTTTGCTCCCCCTGGAACCTGTGACCATCAAGAACTTTTCAACATCAGCCCTTGGACAGGAGAGTGTAACTCTTTCCATTCCTAAAATTTCACATTTTTAAGACACATTAGGAGACAGTGCCTGAAGAGAGGAAAAATAAATGAAGGCATAAAAATGAGTAACAATTATTTTCCCTGCCTGTTTGAGGGGAACAGCGAGCAGTCACTACCCTCATAAATCACCAAGTGTCCAATTTTGGGAGCAACAATTCAAGGAATTTCAGCCCGCAGAATGAACTAGGAGAGAGCAGCAGTTTTGTTAAACATTTCCAAGACAGATTGTGTGGTTAACTGGCAAATTGGGGAGTCTATAAATAAAATATGGAAGGAGCAGCCAACTACGAGCTCCTTGTTTTACACACAGCTTGTCCCTATCAGTAAATCTGTTTTAAAAGCTGCTGGGTGGTTGATAAGAATTGTATTTTCTCTTTGAAATGATATCATGTCATCCCAGCACCCAATCTCCTTGTGCTGGTGGCGTTATTGGGTGATTTGTTATAATAAATGTAGTTGCTGCTCACTTTATGCTTGTAAGGACACATTTTCCTCTTGGAAAATGGAGGCAATTAGACCTGAAATTCTCTTTCTGAGTGACAACTTCTCCACAGCTCAGGAAGTGCTGAGGTACCACTAAGGATGAATTTCATCTTGTCATAAAAAATTGCTTGAAGTATTTTATTTTGCAGGAGGCCCTGCAAATCCCATCTACCTAAATGAAACTGGGCTGGAGAAGAGGTGGAAAATTACCTGGAATTTGTGATTTTTTTTTTAATACTATAAAACTTTTTATTGGTTTTCCCTCATGGGTTTGATTAAGTTTTGCTGAGAAACTTAAGGAGGGAACACAGCCCTTCTTTTTTTTTCTGGAAGGGTTCAACAGCATCCTTGTCTCTCTTGATTAAAGCCAAATTTTACATGCTATTAAAGTTGAGTTTGTTTGCTGCTGGTCTTTAATATAGGCAAGAAAAAAGCTGAAAAAAACAGGCAAAAAGAATTAGCAACAAAAATCAGATTTGGGCAGAGGAGGGGATCTTAGACAACCTGCCCAATTAAAATTACATTTAAAGAAGTCATTTGAAGCTGAGAGAATGAAGACTTTGAGTTACAAAACAACCCAGCTCATTGAGAAGAACACAAAGCTGTAAAATTAAGGATCAATCCAAACTGGGATTTCCAAAGCCTTCCCTCTTCACTGAGCTGCTAAAGACTATTTCAGGAGTCCTGCAGATTTTCCTCACACAGTGGATAACCCAGGCCTGAACCTGGAAACAATGCCCAGCAGAAATTGCATTTATTGCTGTTAATTCCATGCCATTGAGGTGGTTCCATGATCCAAGGTCAGCTGAGCAGGGCCAGGAATTGGATTTCCATTCGTGGTTTGTGCCATAGCTCAGCCCTACCAATGAGGCATGGAGATCAGGAACTTCTGGAAATTAAAGGATTTGAATGAACACCTTTAATGTTGCTTAAAAAGTGCTGGTTAATTGGGAGTATCCTTAATAATAATAGTGGTAATTTGGGTATCCTGATCACACCCAAATGGGAGGTTTTGGGAACGTGATCCCAGGATAAAGGGTGGATTCCCAACATTTTTAGGCAGAAAAACTTAAATCTGACGGGCTCAGCTGAGGTCAGGTTCCAGGTGGAGAAATGAAAAGCCTCAACAAAGACAGAAATTTTAAACCTTAAAGAAGAGAGAAATTAAAAGCCTTTAAGAAGAGAAATTTGAAGGATTAGAGAAGAGAGAAATTAAACGCCTTTAGAAAGAGAGAAATTTGAAGGATTAGAGAAGAGAGAAATTTAAAGCCTTTAAAAGGAGGGAAGTTCAGGCTATTTAATAGATGCTTCCCTTGCATTTTGGAAGCCTGTGCTTGCAGAGGGCCCCGTTCCCTGTCCATGCAGTCGATGGGATGCTCCCAAGTGAGCCTGGCCCAGGTGCAGCCCCATCTGAGCTGGGTTTTGGAGCTCCTGGGTTTTTGGAGGCTGCTCCCTGCTCCTGGCACAGCAGCTGGATCACCCAGCACAGCATTTAACTGCAGCTGGAGCTTGGATTTGCCTTTCACCCACGAGCCAGGAGCTCCCATCCAAACCCCATGGATGAGAGCCCATGGGCAGAGCAGGAGTCTCCCTGGCCCTGCTCCACTGCAGCAGGATCAGGCCTGGAGCCAGAGCAGCTGCTGCCCTGGCTGACTTTGGGGCAGCACTGAATTTATCCCTCTCCCCACCCATTATTCCCAAAACCTCTGTGTTAACAGGAAGCTCCGTGCTGGGGCTGCCAATGCTGTGCAGGAACATGAAAACAGATTTGGAAACAGGGAATCTGCTCCCAGGGCTAGAGAGAAGTTGCCAAGTGCGAACTCTCTTTTCCTGTGTGGCTTGAAATTCCATGGAATCAGTGGTTTGATGGGAACATTGAGTCACAGAATGGAAGGGCCTTGGAGCTCATCAAATCCCATCCCTGACATGGCAGAGACACCTCCCACTATCCCAGGCTGCTCCAAGCCTAATCCAGCCTGACCTTGGGCACTGCCAGGGACCCAGGGCAGCCCTGAGAATTCCATTCCAGTCCCTCCCCACCCTCCCAGGGAACAATTTCTTCCTATATTTAATCTAAATCTACCCTGCTTCATCTTAAAGCCCTTCCCCCTCATCCTACGACTGTGTGCCCTTGTAAAAAGTCCTTTTCCAGTGGAAAGAAACAGGAGAAAGCAGATGAAAGTGTCAAACAGGAATATATTTCAATTTGATTACAGTCCCCTTGCACTGGCAATGTATTTATATGTGCACTGCTAGAGGAAGGGCACTGCAACTCCAGAGTGATTTTACTTTTGTTAAAAAATCTCCATTTACTCCAATAGGAGGGAAACCCTGCACTGCTGCAGCTCTGTGGAGCCGTGTCAATGTTATCTGGGAATTTCTGCAGGAGTTTATTCCTCTAGAATTTGATTGGCAGAATTTGTGTAGCTTTGCCAGCCAGTCCTCAGAATTCCAGAACTTCGATTTGTAAAATAAAAACCCATCTTCAGCTGTTCACCATATTTCTCCCAGAGAATACCAAAATTTCTCCCAGAAATTTCTCCCAGCTCTCCTACAACCAGACATTTCCCAAAGTCTCTCAGATTTTCAGAAAACAGGATGGATTTGGATCCAGAGGATCCAACGTGTTGGTTCCAGCCTTTTCTTCTGACAGGGAATCAGATTTGCCCCATCCTGGCCTGGAGTGTCTCCCTTAAACCTTCCACGAAGGCACTGACTTGGGTTGGAAATGCAAGATGTGGTTTGGCGTGTGTGTTCAATTCCCATCTGTCAGAGCTGGGGCAGTTCTCTGCTGTTCATTGGGAATTTCCTTTATCTCTCCCACAGCCAAGCCTCCCTCCAGGAGATCTCTTCTGTCCATGGGCCATTAATTATTAATTATCTTCTGTCCATGGCCACTGAGTGTCCCTGCAGGGCTGATCCAATTCCATCATCCCATGGGGAGATGCTCCGCCCAGGGGAGGAGCCAAGCATTCCTACCTGGATCCAATCTGAGCTTTGGGACAGCACAGCAGCCTTTGCCCCCTGCATTGCCAGAGGAGCAGCTTTCTGCTGCCCTGCATTGCCAGAGGGAGCCCAGGCCCATCTGCAGCAGCCCTGGAGCTGCAGAGGAAAACTCCCCCCTTGTGCAGGATCCCTGCTCCAGCAGCAGCACAGCTGGCACTGCAGGAGGGCTGAGCCCCCATGGGATGGGGCTGTGCCACCCCCTGACACACAGGGGGCAGCTCCTGCTCTCACTCTGGCAGGGGTGTTTTGTATTACTGCATTTTTATTTTAATTTTTTTTTCCTGATAAAGAACTGTTATTCCTATTCCCATAGCTTTTCCTCAGAGCCCTTTAATTTCAAAATTATAATAATTCAGAGGGAGGGGGATTTACATTTTCCATTTCAAGGGAGGCTCCTGCCTTCCTCAGCAGACACCTGGCTGTTCAAGCCAACACAGGCACCACAAGATTTTTGTGCAGAGCCAGCTTGCAAAATGGACCTGTGAGGTCACCCTGTGATGCTTTTTGCCACCTCCAAAATGTGGAAACAAACATTTTCACTTTTTGCCCCTTCAGCCCCGAGTTTTGCCCCAATCCCTGAGATCTCCTGGGGTCAAAGCAGGTAACCAGGAACCGGGGTGTCAAAAGTGCAGCGCGAAATTTCAAACAACTTTTAATTAATCTAATTAAAATTAATTGCTTCTGCTTCTTTGGAGGGTCTGGACCAGGATTAGCATCCCCATCTTCCACATGCAGCCCTTCATCTCTGCTCGTGTGCTTTGAAGTGAGTTTTTCCAGCTCTGCCATCAGCAGAGAGGTCTATATTAAGTAAGTGGAGAAGCTCTGCTTGTCTCTCACATCCCAGGATGTTTGGCTGAATTTTAGCATCACAGCTTTAGTAGAAAATGATTCATTAACGAGGAGATGCAATAAAAAAAGGCAAAATGTGTGAAAGCTCTCAGGTATTTTTACTTTCCTCTTTAATGACTGTTCTTATATGACCATTGACTCTTTATTTTTTTTCCTCTATTAACAGTTTTTTTATTAATTTGAGGTCAAATGGAGTGAAAACCCAATATGTTTAATTTTGTATGTCTATTTGTGCTCGAGTCTGAGTAAAACTGACTTATTTAAAAATAGGGCTGTTCCAAAGCACTGACAGCTACTCCAGTTCCCATTAAACTTTTTGGAAAAGCTCAATCCAGCACTGGTGTCCATCAAAAATCAGAGTTTGCCACGAGTTCCCCTTGGAGCTGAGCAGTTCCACAAGCAGGAGATGATTCCTGTCGCACCTGAACAGTTGTTAAAGGCACAATCCTGATCTTGAAGGGGAATTATTGTCAGCCAGGTGCCCCAGGGTGCCTCTCACAGGATGGAATTATGGAAATAACAACAATCCACCATGTACATGCCTTAATTATCATCGCTTCACTTTTTAATTATTGAAAGGTTTGATGACAAGATATTCCTTAACATTTGCTGAAGTTAAAATTGTTGGGATGAGACACAATAATTGAAAATATTCATGTTGTTCGCATTGCACTTCTTTAATTGTTTTGTTTCTTTATTTGGGTTATTACAAAAGGAGAAAAAAAAAATCTGTTTTTAAAGGCATCTTCTTTTGCCAGCCAACATTTCACCCTCAGTGGTCCCGCAGTGAATGAATTATTGGGGACTTATGAACATATTAATCATCTCCATGGAAACAGTTTGCAATTTCACAGCACAGGAGTTTGACTTCCCTGCATGACAATGAAAAAAAAAAGGAAGGATCTGAAAAAGAAGAAGCTGAGGAGAGATGAAAACCCTTCCAAATTTAGACCCAAATTTAGCAATAGCCACTCCTGCTCTGGGAGAGGAATCAGCATTTCCAGTGCCCCCAAGACCTTTGGAATTTGCAGCCAATTCAGGTCATGGATCCTTCAAAAGACTCAACATGCCCTCCATGTAGGGCTTTGTAAAGGGAGTTAATTCATTTTTTCCCCCTGCAATGGTGTTATTTAAGGGATCAGCTCTCTGGGATGTGCTTGGCAATGGTTTGAAACTGGAGACCTCGGTAAATGAGAGAGGTTTTGCACTGAGGAAAAGGTGTTGGGCGTGAGGCTGAGCACAAGTGTGGATCAATAACACAAATATCAGGGGTTTGGGGCAGGAGAGGGAAAGGAAATCATGGAATTTTAAAGGCGTTCTGGAATACAGCAAAACTCAGAGACACAGAAAAACCAGGAGCACAAACAGATAATTTTTTAAACTGTTATCTGCTGGAATATTGGAACATTGTTGGAACACTGGTGGCTTCCTCCACCAGGGCCACGTCCCTCCTGTGGGAGCCCAGAGCAGGACACAGCTCCTGCTCACCCTCCTGGGATCCCATGGAATTCCCTGTCACTCCACTTAGATCCAGGCTTTTATCCCAAAACACTCCCTGCAGAGTGCCAGGAGGGCTGGGGGTGGCAGGTGGGGGCCTGGAATTCCCAAATTCTGTAGGAATTCCCAAACTCTGTAGGAATTCCCTCTGTTATCCCTCCCACCTATGGGATCTGTGCTGCAGACCAGGAACAGCTGCTGCCCCTTGGGGAGGAGGGGCTGTGGGAAGGGAATTTAGCAGAGAAGGAAAGGAGGGAAGGGGGAAAGGTGAAGCAGAGTTGTTTTTTGGGGTGTGGAATCCCTGTAATCCATGGGTTGATGGAGACAGAAGGATTGGAGACTCCTCCTGGCCTGTTCCTGGGAATGGGACAATTGCTGCTTTCAAGGTAAGGAGTTTGGATTGTTTTTTGTGTGGTTTTTTTTTTGTTTGGTTTGGGTTTTTTGGTTTGTTTTTGGGGGTTTTGTTTGGGTTTGTTTTTGTTTGGTTGTGATGGTTTTTTTGTTTGTTTGTTTGTTTGTTTTCTGGAAAAATGTTTCTCTGAGCAGGAGATTGAGAGCTTGAGGATATATTTCCCCACCCCTCTGGGATGTTTCTCTCTTGTGGCTGCTGCAGGAGGGATGTCCTGCCTGGGGCTGCTAAATTCAGTTATTCCAGAGGCTCTCAGCATTCCCAGGATCTGTGCCAGGAGATGCTGGAGCCTCCTGGGTCTCTGTGTGACCTCTCAGACGGGAGCTGGGGCTGCTTTCTCCTCTGCTGTAGGAAGGAGGTTTCCCTTTTGGGTTTTTCCACTGAATTTTGCCTTTTCTGGGTTGGAGGGAGCTGTAGGAAGGGGCTGGAGGTGGAGCCGTGGCCTGGTGATAAAAGGTGTTACCTGCAAGTGCAGTGTTCTTCTCTCTCAGCTTTGTGATGAGGCAACGGAAGGAAAATGAGGGGAAAAACTCCATGACCACGATGTGGAAAAAGTCCCATGTGGACACAGGAAGGTGCAGAACAATCTCTTGCTGGATTCTTTTTCATGGAAAAATGCCTAGAACGGCAAAACCACTGCTTTTATTTTTCTTCTGCACTTATTCCCCAGCTGGGAGCTTCCAGGCACTGCACATGCAGTGAAAATTAGAAGCATCAACTCCTTCCCTATACAATTTCCTTCCTTTAGGTCCCCAAAATTGGGAAATAAGGCTCTTCAAGTCCTGGTGGAGCAGCTTTTTGGAGGCTTCAAAGCAGAAGTTCAGCTTGGGAGTTCTGGCTGAACATCACAGCATCCAACTGCTCCCTGTGATGTTTGGGGAAACATTTGCTCTTCCTGGTTTCAGTGGGACTGGACCATCTGGTGGAATCACAAAAATAATCTCTGCCCTAGGAGAATTCCTGATAAATGGAGGTTCCTCTGAGGAGGAGGAGATGGGGCAGACATGAAGTGTTTTGCTCAGAGTGGGACTGAACTCCCTTGGCCTGTCAGCTGATGGAGGATCAGCCTCTTGTCCCCACAAATGAAGAATTTGCCAATTGTAAACAGTGGAGGAGCAGGGGAAAAAAATAGTGTTAGTCGGTATTTTGAATTTCTGAGGAATTTTTGAGGACTTATTTGAAGCTCTTGGCTCAATGTATCAAAAGCCACTGGCAATTTGTGGCATCTTGCTGCCATTGATCTTTGGGATTTATTTTTCGGGAGTAACCTGCTAAAATCTCTTGCCCTATGAACCCATTTCAGTAGAGTGGGTATTTCTATACCATTTTTAATATATTTCCTCAAGCTGTCCAGTGACTGGATGTGTTGTGATGCTTTTCTCTGTGAGTGGTAACAGAGAAATATTTATCTGGAAGTCCTCCTGATTTCACCTTTTGTTTATGCAGATGTTTTACCTCAGTTTAGGCTGGGGGAAATAATCTGTAATGCACTTTACTTGCCAGCTTTGTGCAGCACTTTGCAGATTTCTTTGGAGATTTCTGTGTCGTGTTTGCAGTGTTTTATTGGGAGATTTCTGTGTCGTGTTTTCAGTGTTTTATTGGGAGATTTCTGTGTCGTGTTTTCAGTGTTTTATTGGGAGATTTCTGTGTCGTGTTTGCAGTGTTTTATTGGGAGATTTCTGTGTCGTGTTTTCAGTGTTTTATTGGGAGAGTTCTGTGTCGTGTTTTCAGTGTTTTATTGGGAGATTTCTGTGTCGTGGTTTCAGTGTTTTATTGGGAGATTTCTGTGTCGTGTTTGCAGTGTTTTATTGGGAGATTTCTGTGTCGTGTTTGCAGTGTTCTAGCATGAGGAAGTTCCACATGAAGTTAGGAGGACTTGGCCTATATCAGCCAGAGCAGCTGCTGTGATGGAGGCAGGCAGAGAGATGAGAGAAGAATTTTGCTGAGGTGAATGGTTAATATGCTTTTGTGATAATAAGGGGCTTATTTATGCTGCATTAATATTTTGTACCACCGCTGTCTGCTTTAATGTTTAATCCCCCTGCTGAAAGCACTGAGAAGCCCTTTTTAGCACAGAGGTTTTTGCTGTGCTGGGAGGGACAGGGCAGCTTTTCCTGAGCCTGGAGAACCTGGGGAGAGCTTTGGGGTGGGATTTGGCACCTCTGTGCAGCCCTGCTGTGCTCCTGGGCATTGCTGGGGCCTCCTCAGCACCAGGAGCAGCTCCTGGGATCATGCAGGGAGCAGGAGCAAGTCTCACACTGGATCACAAATTCATCACAGGTTTGGGATGGGGTTTGCTGCCCGGCTTGCTTGGCGCAGACATCTTTTATGGAAAATCCTTTCCTTAGGATTTTTCCTCCTGAGAAGCTGAGAGGCCTCAGGAACAAAATGTAACCAATGGTTATCTGCTGCTGTGGAATGCAACAGGTGCATCTGTGATTGGTCTCATGTGGTTGTTTCTAATTAATGGCCAATCACAGTCCAGCTGGCTCAGACTCCCTGTCCGAGACACAAGCTTTTGTTATTCATTCCTTCTTTTTTTTCTCTTAGCTAGCCTTCTGATGAAATCCTTTCTTCTATTCTTTTAGTATAGTTTTAATGTAATATATATCATAAAATAATAAATCAGCCTTCTGAAACATGGAGTCAACATTCTCATTTCTTCCCTCATTCCAAGGACCCCTGTGAACACCACCACACTTGCTCATGTGCAAGGGGCTCCATTGGAGTAAAGCACACACACTCAATTTTCTTCATGGTGGAAAAGCCAATTCTTTATTCACATCACTCCTTTTTACCCAGTTTTACAGAGCTGAGTGTGACTCCCATTGGTCAGCAGCTTTCTTGCCAATTAATTTATGGTTAATAACAAGCTGTTACCTTGTATTAATTGATCACTCAAACCCCTGTGTGTATGGGCCTGATTGTGTTTCCAGGGCTGCTTTTCCTCTGTGTTTCCCTATTTTGACAGGGCTGGGCAGAAACTCCTGTGCTGAACTACATTTAGTGAATTTGCAATCGATACAAACTCACCTTTATTAAGAGACTTTCCTTTCTCCTTGCTGTAACTGTATTAAACCCTGCACATTTACCTGCATTGAACCTCAGTGCCTGCTTCCCTCGCCAAAGGGACTTTGCATTCCTTGACAGGGCTCAAATATTTGTTCTTTAGGAATTAGGTGGACTTCATTTGGACTTGCCATTTAGCTTGTAATACCAAGAGAGCTCGATTTTCAGGACTAATCAGGCAGCTGTGTATTTAGTTCTACCTTGGTGCTGCAGCTGTTGGGAACTGATGGTGCCCTGAGGCACAGATGGGATCTTTCCTCTAAGGGAAACAGGGGAAAAAAATCAACCCAGTTCTTCTTTCTGGGGTCTTGAATCTGTAAAAAAACCCCCCATTTTTTGGTCTATAAACACAGATTTCTTTTAGCAACTGGGAATAAGGGAAAAGCTACCACAGAACAGAGAGGAATTGGAAAAGCTTGTCAAGAGGGTTGAAGAGGGGAAGACTTTCCAAGTTTTCCAAGCGGGATTTAGGGTGGCATCTGAAAGAGTGCTGCTCTCACAATGTGATTAAAAAGCAGTTTGCACCTGGTATTTAAAAAAAAAAAAGGGAGTTTGGGATTAAAAAGAAGTGAGGTAAGGGAGCAAGAAACCCAGGAATAACCTTGTGTTTGGGGAACAAGGAAACCCAGGAATAACCTTGTGTTTGGGGAACAAGAAACCCAGGAATAACCTTGTGTTTGGGGAACAAGGAAACCCAGGAATAACCTTGTGTTTGGGGAACAAGAAACCCAGGAGTAACCTTGTGTTTGGGGAGGAAGAAACCAGGAATAACTTTGTGTTTGGGGGTGCTTTTACAGCAAATTCCAGGATGGGTCAGGTTGGAAGGGCCCACAGCGATGCCCTGGTGCCACCTCCCTGCTCAGGCAGGCTGATGGCACAGGATTGTGTCCAGAGGGCTGTGGGACATCCCCAGGGAGGGACATTCCATCAATTGGAGCCTTAAACGAGCTGGCAAAACCCCAAACCAGAGCAGACCCAGCTGTGCTGGAGGTGTGGGAGGTAAAACCCCAAACCAGAGCAAACCCAGCTGTGCTGGAGGGATGGGATGTAAACCCCAAACCAGAGCAAACCCAGCTGTGCTGGAGGGATGGGATGTAAACCCCAAACCAGAGCAAACTCAGCTGTGCTGGAGGGATGTAAAACCCCAAACCAGAGCAAACCCAGCTATGCTGGAGAGATGTAAAACCCCAAACCAGGGCAGACCCAGCTGTGCTGGAGAGATGTAAAACCCCAAATCAGAGCAAACCCACCTGTGCTGGAGAGATGTAAAACCCAAACCAGAGCAAACCCAGCTGTGCTGGAGGTGTGGGCTGTGTCTTTAGGGTGGTCTGCAGATCTGGGAGCTCAGACTGTCCCACTTGCCTGCTCAGGAGTCCCAGACCACAAATTTGATTCCCCCAGGAACCACGAAGCTCCTTCAGAGAAGGCTGATGAGAACCTTCAGCCTCCTTGTGATTGTAGCTGCGTGCTCAGAGCCCTTTGTCAGGAGGGAGCTGCTTCTGCATGTCTGCTCAGGGGGAGAGGGGTGAGGTAGTTGAGTATTTTTAGCTCTTTTCCATGCCTGTGGTTTTTATATGCTAATCTGTTTGTTTCTTTCCAGCCTTTGGAATATTCATTCCACAACATCTAAAATTTGACACCTGCTGTAGCTTGTATTATCACTTTCACCCTCAGAAACCCAGAAATTATTAAGGTGGAGTAATTGCTATCCTATTATATAATAACTGCTTTAATCCAGCAATCATAACGTGATTTGAAATGAACCCTTTTGTGCCATTGATTTTGGAATAATTACTGTTATATTGTACTTCTGCAAGAGTTATTCTCAGTTAACCACTTGAAAATAATACGCTCTACTTATTGAAAAAAATAAATCTGATTATCCCCCAAAGCTTGATGTTCTTTCTACATCTGTGCCTCAATTGTCTGCTGGTGACCTGAGATGCTCAAACAGGCTCCTTTCTGTAACTATTCCAGGAAATATCCAAAAACCTCCTTCCAAGCCTTTTTTAGTGGGGGTTTTTCCCTCTGAACCAGGGATGTGGTCACTGTTCAACCCTACTGGGCCTGATAGTTTTTTATTCAGGAAACAGTGACAAAGACTCAAGAAAAAATGAGGATTTTTTCCCTCTTCCTGCCGCCAAAATCTGATTTTCATTTGTCTCTCTGTATACGTGAAAATCTGGAAAAAACCCATCAAATTTTGTGAAATGAGGTTTTGTCCCTTTGAAGCAAGGAGGTGCGGTCCATATTTAAAGATATGAACAAAAATATCCTGTGGTTGTTGGTTATCCATGGGAACATTCCCATTTTCAGTGTTTTGTCCTTCTGAACCTCTAAATTCTTGCTGGGAGAGGGTTTGTTCAGTAGGGAAATTGTGGGAAAATTGTACATTTTCAGCTTTTTCTCATTTCATGGAAGCTCTGGTGTGGCCTCTTCCCTCCCTCCTTGGCTTTAACCACCATTTCAGTCCTTTCCTTGGGTTTTATTTCACTTGTTAGGAAAAGGAGAAAAATGGGAAGCTGGTTTTCTGTTGATTCCTGAAAATTGTGGGAAATACGTAATAAATAGGCTTTAGGATAAGGAATGGAGAGGAGGGAAGATGTTTGATTTATTTCCTTTGTTTCTTTCTTTGCTGGGAGAGCAGGGATGAGTTTGGCTCCTTTAGTTTTTCACCAGCCTTTGTTGAAGAGATGAGAGGTCTGACATTCTCTGTCTGAAAGTTAATGAAACATTGATAAATTAAAAAAATTACAGTGGAAACAATGTCAAAACTCTAATATTTTCCTGAAACATGCATTTATCTGGGGCTAAGACCCAGAATGAGCGAACAGCTTTGTGTCATGGAAGAGCCAGAATGAAATCCCAGCTGCTCTTTGAGTCACCTTTGTGGTGGCTGCAGAAGAGATTTGTTAAAAAGAGTTCTCAGCTTTCCAGATTTGATTCTACATGGACAAGATTGTCACATCTTTTCAAGGCTGCTCTTTTCAGCGAGCCCCAGAATATGGGTCAGCAAACTTGAGAGCGCATGAGCAGGCTGATAGAGCAGAAGTGAAAGACTCGCTAATGTGTCGGGTATTGATGTTGCTGCAAGCTTTCCCTTGTCTCCTGCTCCCTGAGTAAATAATTCACCAAACTCCTGTTAGTCCTCGTGGTGATACTGAGGGATTTTTTCATTGATTTATAAATTTCTGGGGGGAGTTTTTGATGATTCCAGAGCTGTGGTGGTGGGGTGTGTGCTCCTTGGCTCTGCCCAGTTTTGCGTGAGTGGTTTCCCTCACTTTTTCAAGGTGTGCAGATCTGTTGGCCCTTCCCTAAAAATCAGGAAATTCCAGCGATTGAGCAAAACGCAGCATGTTTTAAAGTACAGCTCCAATTGTTAATGAGATGGGAGGTGAATCACGATTGAAAGTGCAAGGGAAATGCTGATGCACTCACTTGTGCTTTTCCTCCTGCGTGCAACAAAAGAAAGGGGATTTTAATCTCATCCAAACCCAGAATTCTTTTATAGACCAACACCTTCCCCCTCACTGCTGCATCACTGGGGTGATGTTTTTAGGACAGTTCAATCCCCCCATGAATTTGGGATCCATGGAGCGTTGACATTCCCACCCAGTCCATGGGAAGCCCACAGTGGCTGCTCCTCCTCCGTGTGTAGTGGCTCTGTCTGTCTGGAATGTGGTCAGTGGCACAGAGGGAGGTCCAGAAGCCTTCCTACGTTTGTCCTGTTTATCCCTGCGTGGCCCAGGTTGCTGCCAGAGGCAGGCAGGGTATTTATAGCTGGAATATTTGATGTCCCTGTCGCCTTCCCCAGGCCATGTCTGATTCCTTCGGCTTCAGCGGGCTCCATGAGACTTCTCCTGGTTTTTGTGCTCCAGGCACAGCTCCCTGAGTCAGTGCCAGCCTTCCCTTGGTGCTTGCAGGGGATTTTCCTTTAAAATATGCATCGCCCTTTGGATTTTGTGTGGGATCAGCACCTCCTGTGTCTGGCGCGCCGAGAGCCCTGAGGAAGTTCAAGGAACGGCTCCTCCTCTTGGATCATCATTCCCTTGCTTCTGTCCCAAAGCCCTTCCATTGAATTAGCCATGGGATTATTTTTAGCAGCCCTTTTTGAGCCAGGCCAGCCTCCAGCGCTCAGGAATTACTGCAGAGCTGCTGGGAATCCGTGTGGTGGGAATTCTGGGTTTGGGAGATCTGTCCTTCAGTGCTCCCCTGGAGCCCAACCCTGGGATGGAGATAACCCCTCACTGACCCTTCCTGCTGGATTTTCTGCTTTTCCAAAGGAAAGAGCTGCAAATTCCCTCATGGGAATTTCTTGGGTTTTAGTTTTGGGTTTTTTTCCCCCTAAAAAAATACATCCATTAAGTGAAAGTGTCTGGGCCAAAGGGGTTCATTGGTGCTCAGAATTTAATTTAAAATCATGTTTGTTCAATCTTCCCATGAAGACAATGAATTCAAGTTTCGATGCACTCTGGAAGCCAAGGATTACATCCTGTTTTCCTTTTGTCCCTGTGATATTCCCCACTAATTTACTTGGCTTTAACCACCATTTCAGTCCTTTCCTTGGGTTTTATTTCACTTGTTAGGAAAAGGAGAAAAATGGGAAGCTGGTTTTCTGTTGATTCCTGAAAATTGTGGGAAATACGTAATTAATAGGCTTTAGGATAAGGAATTTCTTCTTTTTCCATGGATAAATGGGAAAACATTGATGTTTTTGGGTTTTTACTCTTCCTTTTTTGCTTTACTTTCTTTTTTACTTTATCCTGATGCTTCTTTTCTCTTTACCTGCCAGAACTTTGGAATTTCTTGTGTTAGTGCCAACGTATTTAGGCTCAAGTTTAACAAGAGTTAAGTGTTAATTTGGTAATGGAGACAAAGATCCACTGAAGCCCAACCTTGATGAAGGAACCTGTTGGTGACCAGGGAGGATCAGGGCCCTCAGGGCAGTGGGAATTGATGATTTTTGGCCAAGACAGGTCCTACCAGGCCATCTCCACCTTTGAAATGCACTGGTTTCCTCATCCCAAAATCCTGGAATTACATTCATCAGCCTCCTGTACCATGCCCAAATCTTTTTCTCCAGCAGTGCCCAGAAGCATCTCTGGAATAATCCCATTCAAAATTCATTGCTTTGTATTTTTAACTTCAATCCCGAAATGCTGAGACAGCTCAATGTGTCTGGAGCCACTCTCTGAATCCCAATCATTCCAACATCTGCCCCATGGCTTGGTCAGCATTTATCCCTCCAATGTTTTTGCAAGGGAAATTTGTCTCTAACACTATTCTAGGCAAGGTTTACAAGGTTTCATGATTAAAAATGCATTTTTATGCTGTTTCCAAAACACCACTTTCATTTTATTGCTAAAGTGGTATAAATTCCACGGTGAGCACTCTATGAAATGCTATTTATAGAAGAAATAAATGGAGCTGCAGCCCTGTGCTGGGGTTTGCTGGCTCAAGATGAGCCGTATTTTATACCTGGCAATTATGCACAGAAAAGCAAGAGGGAGAAAAATGCTGTTTGAAATGATTGTGGGGTTTGTGTGGCCCTGTGGAACATCCAGCCGTGGCTGGTGAGACCTGCCAGGATGATCTGAACTAAAAAATCAGGGTGGCAGTAACAAATTGTCCTTTTCTGCTGCCTCTGTAATTCAATGATCCATTATTGCTGGAATGGGGATTCCAGAGGAGGCAGCAGCTGCAGCCTTTGCTGGGAATGGGGGCTTGGAGATATTCCTGCAATGATTTAGGGGCTGGACTCTGAGTCAAGTAGAGGAGCCAGAGTTTCCACCTCAACCCTGTCTCCTGAGTGTGTGGAAGCACCTGAGGAGAGGAAGCAGCCTCAGGTTGCACCAGATGAGGTTGGAAAGAAGGAAAAAATTCCTGTTGTCTATTGGAATAAATCACACAGACTCCATTTTCTTTATATTGGAGAAAATTCCCGTTCTTTATTCACATTTTTATCCAGTCGTACAGAGCTGTGTGTGACTCCCATTGGTCAGGAGCTCTCTTGCCAATCCCTTTATTGGTCAGTAACAAGTTGTTATTCTGGATTGATTGGTCACTCCAACCCTGGTGTGGATGTGCTGAAAAGTTGTTTGTGAGAGATAGTTTTCGTTTCTCTTTCCACTTTAGGTTCAGAATTTGGTGAGGTGGAGATGACCTGTCTTGGCCAAAAATCATCAATTCCCACTGCCCTGAGGGCCCTGGTCCTCCCTGGTCACCAACAGCTTCTTTCAGCAAGGTTGGGCTTTGGTGTGTCTTTGTCTCCATTACCAAATTAACACTTAATTCTTGTTAAACTTGAGCCTAAATATATTGGCACTAACACAAGAAATTCCAAAGTTCTGGCAGGTAAAGGGAAAGGAAGCATCAGGATAAAGTCGAAAATAAAGTAAAGTAAAAAAGGAAGAGTAAAGCATTACCAAAGCATTTGGCACTTAGTGACGATTCCCCTTTATAATTTAAAGGATTTTCTTTACATATGGAAACAAATCCATCTTTTTCATGTCTTCAGTGCAACCACGCAACATCCAGAGCAGTGGAGAGCAATTTCAATTTCAAGTCACTTTCTTAAGTGAAATCGTGCAACATACAGAGCTTTGGAGAGCAATGTAAAGTCAGTAGGTTTGGGAGTTACTGGGCAGTGACCTGTATGGTTTAATAGAGGTTAGGAAAGAAAAGAACTTAATTTTGGGTGATTTCTTGCAAATCTTGAAATCATAATTTGAATAGGCTCAGGAAAACAATATCTGAATCTTCCTCTTCATAATATCAATATATATAGAAGTGTATCTGTGTTTATATATATCATTATATTAAAAAACTAAGACATAGAAATAAAATTAATAGAACCAACTATAAATAAACTGCTGTAAACCCACTTGATATGAGGTTATTTAGGAATAAATCCAAAATTTTGAAAGACTATCCCACTGCAGCCTTGGAAATGAATTTGTCTCGGTGAAGCTGCTGTGGATGGATGGTAAATAATCGAGTTATTTTTGATGTCATGGTGATGACACAGCTCTGAGGTGTTGCATGACAACTTTTTGGACTTTCTTGACATTTCTGAGTTGGGAGAGCTCCTATCTGGGACCTCCATGGCCATGCTGGGGTCTGTTTTGATGCTGCTCTCCCTGTGCAGAGCTGTTGGAGAAATGCTGATTTTCCTGGCAAGGGAAGGACTCAACATCTGCCGGGCAAAACCCAGTGGGAATGAGGCATTTTCCTGCTGGGGGGAGTCAGTGCTGTCCCAGGGGTGTTGGTGCTGAGTGGGGTCACTTTAGTCACTTAATTAAGGCTTGATTTAATGATATTAGTTGGGTTTGTGCTGGTTTTTGAGAAATTAATGGTTATAGTGTAGATGTGTAAATAAATTACCAGCAGCACTTCGTACCTCATCCTCAATTTAAAATAAAAATGGGAAAAACCTACAAAAAAAAAAAAAATCAAAATCCCTTAGTACACCCAAGGAGAAAGATCCCAGCTGAGCACTGTTTTTCATTAAAAAAATATTTTCCTATTATCCTCACTCAGTTAATATTATGAGATTGTAGGACCTCTGCTGCACTTGGGAAATGAAAGAAAACAGGGGTTTGGGAATGTGGGGAGCCAGCTCTGTCCCAAAATCACCACCCAGCTGTTTGAGAAGTTTCAGTACAACCAGGTTTTATTTTAACATGAAAAATGTGACATCATGTGTGGAGGAAGGTTCTAAAAGCAAATGAAATGATGGCAGCTGCTTTTATAGTCACTTAATGCACAAGGTAACTATTTTTACATGTCTTGTTGAAGGAAAAGAATCCATTAAAACACAATTTTCTCTTTTTTTCCTAAAAAAAAAATCTTTAATCCAATGGCAGATTTGTTGCAAAAAAAGGAAAAGCCATGCTCTGAAGAGAGCCTCTGTTCCTGGGGACTGGAGGTCAGGTGTGGAAAAATCCCTCTGGAGAGGATGAGTGAGAAACTTCCATGGAAGTCAGGTGGCAACAACTTCAGGCCAATAAATCCCCTGCTAAACTCCCCAAACTCGCCTGTCAAACCCTTGAACTTAATTTTTTGAATGCATGTTTAATGCAAAAATAAATCTCTCTTCAGAGAGTAGCAAACTTGCCAGACTGAGTTAGACACATGCAGCTGGCCCAGACTGGTTGAATATTTAATAAGCTGGCGCCAGATTTTTGGTCTTGTTAGATATTTTTTATTTTTAATTTTATTTTTTCCTGCTATAAAAAAAGAAATCCAAACCCACATTCTGTTATCTGAGGAAGGAGGAGAATTGAGGATTGAGTACATTGCAAATCTTTATCTTTACCTCAGTGTCTCAAACATGTTTTTGGATTGCCTGTGCTGAAAAGGAATTTGATGTCAGAAATTATTTGTTAAAACTTCTCTCAGCTGCTCAAAGCAAGAGTAATCTTTGATAAAAATTTGAAAAACATCTGTTCTTTGTCACTGGCAAAACTGATTTTATTTTTTTTTTAAATTTAAACTGATGTTCTTTGGGATCCTGATGAAGCACAAATTATCCTGCCTTTGAATTGAGCCATTTTAGTGCAAAAATAGTGCAAAAATAAAGCTCATTAGAAGGGAATGCAGCCACTGGGGCTGAGCAGTGGAAAATGGAGATAATGGACAGGCAGCCTGGGACTTTTGGGAGTGGGATAAATGCAGTTGTAGCATCTGAAGGAAGAAGCCAATGGTTATTTACTGCTGGCCTGGATTTATCTGGGGTGTTTCCCTGTGAATTGGGCTCGATAAATGTGTTATTTTTAAAGAGCCCCCAGGGCCTTTGGGATGTGGAGAAAATCAGGAGGATGATCAAATTAAAAGTGAAGCTGTGACATAAAGTGGATAAATGTTAGGATTGGGTGACATAGCCATAAATAAGTGCTGGTAATTCCTCCTGACGTGCTCCATACAGATATTTTACCCAGCTCTCCTGAGAAGCAGTTACAAGTTCCCTGGAGTGTGGTTCAGTGCAGACTCTGAATAGGTTTCCTTTTTTTATCTGGCCATTTATATTTCCTGCATTTCTGGGCTTTTCTGCTTTTACACAGAAAAGGAAAACACACAAAACACTTGGTTTGGAAAGGCTGCCGAGGTGCCAAGCGTGGCCTCAACGTGTGGCAGAGGGATGAACTTTTATACGAGTTTTCCTCACCAAAAGTGGTGTCAAACATTGGCCCAGCTGCCCAGGGCAGTGGTGTTCTATTGGAACCCTGGATGCTGAGAATTTTGGACTTTGTGACCCCCAAAAGAACACTGCATTGACCTGAGGCCGTGGAGAAGCTTCCAGAATAGAGTGATGGAACTGGGATTGTGGGGGTGGAGTTTGGATAGAAGTGTTGATATCACAGGATGGGAAACTCAGAGTTTAAGGGTTTAGAATACAGGAATAAATATAAAGCAGGATGGAAGTTTTAGGGTTGAGGCTCCACCTTCTTCTCCACCAGTTTGGGGGGGTATTTTGTAATTGGATAAAAAGTCCCCATTGCAGGCCATGGGGGGTTGGTTATTGGGTTAAAAGTAAAAATAATTGAGGTATCATTTCTTAATTGGACAGTTTATCCTTAAAAGGCCTTGTAGAGAGAGAGATGGGGCTCCATTTTTAGTTTGTTGGAGTGAAGCGCTGCAGAACTCACAGATTGTAAGACTGTAATATAGATAAGAAATTATAAACATCTGACTCTGAACAAGGAATGCCATCTTGAGGGCTATCAATCCTGACCCTGGCTCAGGCAGAAAAAGAAGATAAAGAACTGACAGTGTTCCCATTCCTGGAGGGATCTAAATGCCACCAGGGTGTGGTGCTTGGGACACGGGGCAGTGGTGGCCTTGGCAGTGATGGGAATGGTTGGATTTGATGGTCTTGGAGATTTTTTCCAAGTTTTCTAAATGATGCTGTTGGTTTTGCTCTGCGTCCCTTCCTCAGGACAGCTGGCTGCACCTCAGGGGAAAAAGAAATAATTATTATTTTTGTGCAGTTATGGTGGTGATGAACATTTAATTTATAAATTCCAGCCTGTGGCCAAGCTCCATGCAAGGAACAGGGTTTAAAAAAAGGAGTTATTATGTTCTCTAATGGCTGAAATGCTTCTCTGGAGCCTTCTCTAGGATAAGTTTTGAAATTGGGATTTTCTTCCTAAATTCTTGGAGGAGAAATGGGAATTGGTGAGGAATCTTGGATTGGGAGTTAAGCCTGTCCTTTCGAAATGCATCAGGTCAAGTCTCCAATTATTCAGGAAGAGAAGGAAACACCAGAACTTCCCGAATATTTCTGGGTTTTTTGTGGCATGGATTAATCATTGTGTAAAAATTCTCCCTTTATTTTTTGTTTTTGTGGAGTGAAACTTGGATGTGTATTTTTGTGGGCGACAGATGTTGGAATAAATTTTTGAAGAGGTGAAAATAACAAATGTCTTGGCTTAATTTCCAAAATTGGTCAGCTTGGTGTGAATTTTTCTGCTTTTTTTGGCCCTCTGTGGTAAATGTCTATTTTTGGGCTCTAATGTATTGTGGAGAGAAGGGAATAATGCACTGAGAAATTCAAACTATATTGCAAATCTTATCTGGATGGAATTGAATTATTCACCCTGACACAGCAGAAAATGCAGGGATATCACCTTAGGATGTGTGATTAAGCTGAGGTATTTTTCAGCACAATATCTTGTTTTTTGATGGAGTACAAGCAATCAGAAATTGCTCTGTATTTTGTAAACAGCTGCATTTCCTATTCCACGCTTTTGTTCTGCAATATTTTTAACATCACAGACTTTTTACAAAATAAAAAAAAAAAAGAATAGTTGTTTTTTTTTTTCTTTTTTGCTGCATTTATGAGAATTCTCCCCTCTCAAAATCACAAAGCTCGATTTTCTATCAGAACCACTGAAGTCACAAATGAAAACTGAGCCTCTCTCTGAACTCCCCTTCTGGTGAGCCACGACGTGGGGTTGGCACAATCTGTTCCTCAAACAGGGAGAAGCTGGAGAACAAAGCTTGGTTTGGTGGGAAATCCAGCAGGATGCAACTGTGGATTGTTGGAATAATTTTAATTTAGTAATGCTAATGAATCTTCTCCCTCGTTCTGGGCTTTGTTTGGCGGGAGAGTTGGAAATTAAGGGAAGCAGATATTGGAATTACCAGGGCAATCAGGCTTCATAATCACCACCCAGCAGAGGATTTTATTTCAGCACTGAACAGGAAATATTCAGGACAGTGGCATTAATATTTTTGCCTTGAGACACGTTCAAATTAACCAATTCTAGGCATAGGAGAAATTGAAAATCACAGATACCCAGAGCATTTGCTGCACCCCAGGTGATGAATTCTAAGCTCATGGTAGGATTCTTACAGATATTTCACGGAATTCACTGGATTGGAAGAGACCTTCAAGATCATTGAGTCCAACCCAGTCACAACACCTCAACTAAACCCTGGTACCCAGTGCCACACCCAGTCCTTTTTTTTTTTTTTAAATCTTGTTCCATCTGAAAACTTTTGGAATTGGGAACTTAATCTGGATTGTTGTTATTTTTGTTGTGTTTGGCTTGCGAGAAATTTTTTTATGTACACAAGTGAAAGAAAACTTTGTGAGTCCACATGCCCCGAGTAAAACAAAGACTTCTAGGGACAGAAAAATGGCAGTTTAAATGAGAACTCACATCTGTTGATGTGTTTTGTCGCTTGTGTGGGGTTTTGTTGGGTTTTTTCCTGTTTTATTTCCCTGCTCAGCTGGGAGCGGGTGCAGATGGGGAGAAGTGCGGTTATTCCTGATAATGACTCCGTGGATCCTGCCCACAACAGCAGTGAGGGATGAGACAGAAAGGGTTGAGGGGCAGCCTCGTGGCAGGGTTTGTTCTCCCTGGCTTTTAGGAGTCAGTTGGAATATGTGATTATATTTTCTCTCGTAGAACTTTGAAACTACTCTGGGTGCTGCATTTTTATTTTTATTTCTCCTTTTACTCCAGTCGTGTTCTTGGAGTGCTTGACTACTTTTTTTTTTTCCCCTTCATTTATTTTTCTGGAAATGGTTCAAAAGACATTTGGAGGAGTTAATGAGACAATTTGCAATTTATCTTGGTGGGTTTTTTTTCCTTTTGGGGGCGATCCAAAGCCATTTGGAGGCAATAGAATGGTCTCACTGACTCTGAGGAGCTATGGGTGAGGCCCTTGATGAGAATTGTTGTGAGTCTATTGACAATTAGGTGATGTCTCCATATGTGAAATGATAAAATACAAGTGTAAATGTTATAGCTCAGAATGTTTTAGTGCTGCTTTGCAGCTCTGTTTTTGCAGCACGCTGCAGTGACTCTGCTGGGGCCAAAACAGTGTTTGGGTGCAGGAACTACTTTAAAACAACCAGACACTGCTGGAATGATCAAAACTGGTCCCAAAAAAAGAAAAATAAGAAAGGAAGATCAAACCCAGGTTTATTATTCCAATGGGGGTGTTGGAAATAGGGGGATCAAGGCTCCTTTGGGGTCAGTGTGGGTTGTAAGGCCCCTACAGAGCAGTGCTTAATGCACATTAATTATACATTAACACATTTCTGTCATGCCAGAGCAGAGGGTAAATATGGATACAAGGGAAGAAACTGAGATAAAAGACGAGTGGAGAGGAGAATTGAAATTGGTCTCCCTGGTAAACAAGGCTCAAAGTCACCCCCTGTATTTGCTGCCTGCTGAAGGTGAGGAGGGAGATGGGCGTTTGTAGCTGTGTCAATATTGGCGCTTTAAAAATGGAAGATAAACCAGAACTGAGCTGGAGGTGTTTCCCTCTGGGTCTCCAGCTGTGCTGCTGAGCAGTTTTGGGAAGGGCTCACCTGTGGGTGTTTCCCTGGCACACAGCAGTGATCCCAGTGCAGATTCACCAATGTATTCCCAACACCTCCTGGAGCAGCAGCATCATCATCACGGGAGAGATGGGCACAGGGGCAGATGTGCAACCTAGCTGTTGGAACTGTGGGTGCAGAGAATTTTAGACTTTCTGTGCTGACAGACTCTGACCTTAAGAATAGGGAATCTTTGTCTCAGTGAAAATGGATTTTTGCATAATATTTGATTTTTCCTGGGTCAAAAATCTCTAATTCTTGAGATTCATGGAGTGTTTCAGGGAGAAATTTGGTCCAGACACTCATCTCTCACCTGGGAACTGTTGCAGATCCAGGTTTGAACCAGTCCATCCCTGTTTTCCCAGGCAGCAGTCCCAGGGAAGCTCTGCTTGGAGCTGTGCTGCTGCTTGGACAAAGCAGGTCAGGAAGGTGCTGCAGCACCTGGTCTTTGGCAGCATCCTCCATGAGCAGTGCCTGGATGGTGCCTGGAAACTCCCTCAGACAGGAACTTTCTCAAAATGCAGCTGGTTTATTTTCTAGGGTGGCTTTGCTCCAATCTGAAGTAGCTGTAATTGCAATTTTTCTTTTGTCTCATTATTAATTTCCCATTATTTCTTTAACTAACAAAGCAATCGAGGTTTGGGGATCTTATGTTTTCACCTGGGCTTCTTTAATCACAGAGTCATAGAATGGTTTGGGTTGGAAGGGATCTTAAAGCCCATCCTGTGCCATGGGCAGGGACACCTTTCACCATCCCAGGTTGCTCCAAGCCCTGTCCAGCCTGGCCTGGAACTCTAAATTCCCTTTTGGAGTCAATCCATAGAAGTTTGGTTATCTTTCACTTAATAACGTTTCAGTGTGGGGTGGAGGCAGATGTGAGACCCCCACCCTTGTGCACATATGAAATGTTTGGTCCTCTTTGTGCTAAGAAATTTGTGTGTTTCTCAAGCAGAGCTGAGTGCAGCCAGCTCATCCTCCCATCACAAACCTTAAGGTTCTCAGAAATAAAAGGAAATGACTCTCCTGATATAATTTTTGTCCCCCCCCAAAGTAGCATCCAGTTGCTGACTAATATCTGGCCGTGCTTTGGTGGGAAGGATGAATTCTTCATGGCACCTCAGGGGGCTGCTTAACAGCTTTATCAGATAATTACAGCGCTGGAAACAATGTGTGATGTGTGCTGTGGTGTGGGGATTTGGGATGCACCCCATCTCCCAGGGCTCTTGGCATTAATATCTCCTCTCCCCTCATCCATTTCCAGCAGCACAGTGCGAGCTGGAGCAGATGGAGGAGCCTTGTCCCTTTTGTCCCAGCCCTGCTGCTTGTCCCCTGTCGCTCTGTGCCACCAGCTCGGCTTGGCTCTGCTCCAGCGCTCGGGAAAGGTTATCCCTGCCTCTTCCAAGGACATCTGACAGGATCAGGGACTCTCTGCTCCTCGGAGGGAGGAACTCAGCGGTGGATGTTGCACCCAGGGGAGGCTTTGCTGGAGTTCTGCACCCTCAGAGCTGCAATAAAAGCTCAGGGTCCTTTTTGAGTAGAATCCACTTATTTTCTGTGAAGATTTTTGGGTTTAGGACACAAACCACGTGGCTCCTGAGCAGCCTCAGGGACGCTGCTTCATTCTGGGAAGGCTGAGTCACAGTTCCTAAATATGACAAGATAATATTAACAATAAGGGGGGGTCAGAAGCAGGAGGGAAGGAGCTGAAAGTCTGAGAAGTTTTCTCTTAACCTTTTCAGCCTGGTAACACAACTCCTTGTCAGATGAACCAGTATTAGAGCCTGAAATTAGAGGGCCTGAAATCCAACCTTCAATTAACTATTTGGCTGAAGTTAAACTTCTGCTGTAAAACTCCCCAGGGGTTCGAAAACTTATTTTCCAAGAAGGTGGAAAAAGTGAACAAGGCCCTTTGAACACCCTCTCCAACCACTCCTTGCTCCTGTGAGCCCTCTGTGTGACTGAGCCAGGCGTGAAGGTTTTGTCAGGCAGGATCCTGGGTGCTGAACTTTGTACAAAATTCCTTATTTTTGGCGCATCAAAGGCCTCTGAGAACAGAAAACGATGCTAATCATGTGTTTGTGCACTTAGAAATATCAACTCATCGACTTGCAGAGGCAGAAGATGGAGGAAAACCTGGAGGAGCAAAATATAAAATTCTCTTCCATCATCAAAGTAGCAGCATCAAGCCATGACCTCTCTGTGTTCAGACACGCTGCAAGCCAGAAGCAGAATTTAAATGGGCCTGGCCTCCTTGCTGCTTAAAAAGGGAGAGAAAAACAAGTAAAAAATTACTTTTACCAACTTTCCAAACCCAGCTCAAAGCTGCTCTGTGGAAAAATGTAGGCAGGGGTTGCTTTTCACTGATTTTTGCCTTTCACCTCCACGTACCAGCGTCCAGGTGTCCAACACCTAAAAATCACCTTGGAAGCCTCCTCAGTGCCACCCTCAGCCTCCTGAAACTACCCAAATGCACCTTCTGCAAGGGAATATTCCATTTTTTTCTGAAGATAATCACAACTTCTCCAGGAATTTTGTTGGAGCCACGGGGATATTTGATATTTAAACTCGATATTCCTTCTAGAAGCAGCAAACTGGCGGCACCTCGGATTTCTTGTCTGACTCTTCAAGGACACGCTGTGGCCTCTCTGCTGGGAGTTCCAAGTGTCACTTGTCTCCACACCTGCGCTTGAACATGTCCCCTGACATGGAAATGATGAGCCACAAACTGTCCCATCAGTCTGTCTGAACATTTAACATCACAGGCTGCTCAGCCCAGGGTCTTCACAGGGAGCAAAATCCAAGGGTTTCATGGTATGGACAGTCATTTCCTGCTGGATGTATAATTTATTTTAGTCAGGTCAGGCTGTAGTCCTTATATAACAGCTCCGCCTAGAAAAAGGAAATTTATTTAATGGTTTTGCACCTTCTATAAAGTTAATGAATGAATTCTAGTAGATGTTGTACTACAGCACAAGACATTCAGCTGTGATTATACATCATGACTATGATGTTAAATAAATATACTTAAGCTATTTGGACATCAGGAAATTTGGAAATTGGATGTTCCTATATATCCTTCCCATAGGCCTGGATTATTCCTGTTAGTCACCTTCATATGTATGTATCTATATCTATCCATCTATATATATATCTACATATATAGATATATACATAAAAAGTAGTGGGACTCTTTGTTCTTTTAGTCAATCCTTGCAGCTGTATAAAGATTTAAATTTTTTTATAGATATCCAACTAATTTTAGGAGTTAATTTCTACTCTGAAAGTCTCCTGAAGCACTGACTGCACAATTTACAAAGCTCATCAGGAAAGAACATGGCACAGACCATCCTTCCTGTGGGAAGCATCTGAAAGTGAGGGATTTTCTGTTTCTGAGGAATCTCTCTGTTCAAATCTGTGTGTCCTACCCCAAAATGTTTTGTAAGTTAAGGGTTTTTATAAAATCAAGGAGATAAATCAAATTTAGGATAGCAGTGGCTGGTATGACCTTTCATTTGGGGAGAATGGTTGAGCTTCCAGTCCTCATTTTTTAAAAAGCCTGGAGTTATTTTCCTTGGGGAAGGACAAATTTTCAGTTGCACATCATCAAATATTGAATGTATTTGCTGCTTATGTAAAAGAGCATTTTAGCCTGGTGAGAGAGAGGAGATTAAAACAAGCAGGCTGCATCCCTAAATTCAATTGTTTTCCTGGGAGATGCCACTCATCCTGGCAAGAGATTGACACGGTGTCAACTCTGCTTCTCTCAAATTGCCCTCAAACGAGGTGCCCTCCAAATCCGTCCCCGAAAACCGCGGCGGCCGAGGCGCCGCCTGATGAAATTAAGGAATTAAATTTCTGGGAAAGTCTTATCCGAGCACAGGGAGCCATTTCCAATGGGATCATTTGTTTGAAGATTAAATTAAGCAATCTCCCCTCCCCAGAGCTCCGCGGAGCGTTGGGAGGCGCCGGCAGCGAATCTTCTGCTCCCTCTGGAGGGGAAGCACCTTTGCCTTTCCTGTTGGTTCCCCACTCCATCATTGGCCACTTGGCCATGGGTGTAGCCACAGTAAAGTGACAGATTTAGGAGGATGTTGTTCCTGCAGGTAAAGTTAGCTCCATGTCACGGGTCTTGGGATAAGTGGTGGCACTCGGTGAGGAGGTGGCGGCTCCCGCCTCGGGCGGTCGCGGTTTGACGGCGCTAAGGGGGAATTTGATGGGAATTTGATGAAGGCTGGGAGCAAACGCAGTCAACAGCCAGGAGATCCT
>NW_005054309.1:10073865-10075472 GCF_000277835.1 Geospiza fortis | reverse complement strand
TGAAACCTCCTTTTCCTATCAGTCCTTATCAGCCTGGACACTGCCAGGAGAGGGGTGGGGATCAGATCCAGATTAAACCCCAGGGTTCTCTTATCGCCTCCAATGCTGCCACAGCAAAACGCTCCATCCCCAGCTCACCTGGCAGGGCAAGCCCAGCATTAGAATTTAATATAAAATGTGGGATCAGAAAAATGATAAAATGCTTGTGCTCCTTGTAAATATCCTTTTCTTTCCTGCCCTGCCTCCCTGCATGCAGATCTAATGAAAATCTTGGGTTTAGCAAAAAAAAAAATAAAAATACGTGGACAGCAGCAGGGTGGCACAGCCTGGAATTTGGGGATTCTTAAGGATTTAGGAGTAGAGAGGAATTATTTGCCTTAATTATTAAAACATGAACACCACTGTTTGCTGGTTGGTTGATTAAATTTCCAAATGTTAGTAAGTAACAGCAATGTACATTTTAAGGAGAGGTTTTTGCACATTGGGATGGGCAGGATCCAAAACACAGATTATTTTCATAATAAATTTTACATTTAAAATTTTACATAATAATGCAATGAGGCTGAGGGGGTCCTGATTTTTAGGCATTGGTGTTTGTGCGTGGATGAATTTTAAGAGAAATAACAAGGAAGTCAAATATCTTGGAGGAGAAATTTGGCCTTATTTCCTCAGCTTGAGGAGTATTTTTATCCTTTTCCCCTCTCCCCTGAAAGTTTTAACCAGATTTTGGGTTTTCAAGGCTGGAAAACACAGGAAGAGTGTGATATGATTTGATTTTTGCACGTGAGCTCTGTGTGGTCTAAGCAGCCTTTTAGGGCTGCAATTTCATTTCATTTATACCCAAATCTCTGGAACTTGATGAGTGTAAAGCTGATGATGAGCTCTGAAGAACAAATACCTGAAGGGTGTTTCTGAGGAGCATTTCTCTCCCAAAAAGTGCTGCCAATTAGCTTTAGGAGCAGGGAATGAATGGCAGCCTGGAGAATGCCGTGTCTGAGGCAAATCTGGCTGGGCTTTAAAGAAATGCAAACAGGCAGAAATTAAAATTAGCAGCAAAAAGTCAAACTCGCCTGGTGCGGTGCTGTGGGTGAAATCTAAACCTCAGGAGTTAACAATGGCTTTTGGTGGTGTTTTCATCAAGTAACATTTGTGGAGGATAGATTTTGTTTTTTAGTGGTCGACAATTCACATAAATGAGACCTTGAGGTGTAAAATACACAGATAATTTCAGAAATTTTTTTGCTGAAACCCAAATTTTTCTCTTTTCGCACTCAGAGGGGAGCTGTGATTTTCACCAGTGTAAATTCCCAAAGTTGATGATGCCGTGCTGGAGAGCTGAATTTCCCTTCTGGGGCACACATGGGGCTTTTGACCAAGAATGCTAAAAATCAGATTAAGTTTTCAGCCCCTTGGGGTGTTACAGGGGTACTTTAGGCTCAGCTCAAAGCCTGTGAGGTGTTGGTGGTGGCCTTGGTGCCAAAAGTCCCCAACAGGTGGCAAAAATCCCAGGAGGTTCCTAACCTGGTGGGATGCTTCCTCCTGAATAATCCCTTTCCTCTGGTCTGTGCAGAAGACCTCAAAAATCATGGAAAAAGTGGATTTCAGGC
>NW_005054309.1:10059863-10073855 GCF_000277835.1 Geospiza fortis | reverse complement strand
GCAGGAATGAGAAGTTTGAGTGTCTCCCCCAAAAGCAGGATTCTTGAGCACTGGGAAAACCTGGTGTTCCCTCCTGGATGTGATGAGTTGTGCAGATATGTTGTGAAAATTTTGCTATTTTTGATTTATTTTAAAGGGATTTTAGTTCATCCATTAAAATGAAAACTCCCCTGTAGCAGCAGCATCTACAGATTTGTTCCCATGTTTGTTTTGATCTTTCCTTTATATCAGCAAACCCCCTTTCCTTCTGAAGGAAAATATTTGCAACAGAGCAAGAACTGAAAAATCCATTTGGTTTAAAATAGGTGATAATAATTATTAATTTTATTATTATGATTTAGACTTGACAAGTTCTGTTACACAAACCTGCCTCCACTTGGATTTTAACCACTTGAATAATTGGGAAAAATCGTGGTCCAAATGGCTAAAAAATAAAAAATTTACCCTGAAGACCCAGTGATGCTTCATTCCATATTAACTGATGTTTCTTACTGTGAAAAGTGAGTTCTCTCTTAGCAAAATGTCTTTTCTGTTTTGCCAGGCAATTTAAAATTAAAGCGTGACAGGCCATGCTAATGAAATAAAGCAATAAACATTTTCTGACAGGTGCAAAATACAGCCCTTGTTCGATAAGATGATATTTGGGGGAAAAATTTGCTTGGTAAATCTAATTTGTGTCAGCTCAATATTGGCTTGAGCATCAAATTCTAATTTATTGAAAGCACCAGCAAATACTAGAACCATTTGTTTAGCACAAAGCATTCAATCTATAAGGACCAACTCCATGAAATTTAATTTTCTGAGCCAAAAAAGACAATCAAAGTAGGAAAAGCAGGAAAAAAACCCCTCATGTTGGAATAAGGGGAACTGAAACTTTGGAGGGTGAAAATATTTAATTTACCATGAAAAAAGGGAAAAGCCTCTACGAAATGAAATAATCTGACAGATTTTTTTAGGTGTTGCTGATTTTTAATTCTATTTTCCCTCTTTTTGATGGAACCATTGATATTCCAACCTTTTCCTGGCCACTCTTGCAGAGATTTTTATGGATTGACAAGGAAATGTTGGGCAGTTGGGATGAGAAGAACTTTAAGGTCCCTTCCAACCCTATCCATTCTGTAATTCCATGATCTTCCAGAGTTTAAATCCCCACCAGTTTTCCCAGTTTGCCATTCTCAAAGCTGACTGGGATGGGGAAAATTTGGGAGGGAATTTCCCCCCTATTTATTTAATATTGGAGTTTAATATTGGACCTGCTGAAATGGTAACTGCTGCATTCAAATGATGGAATTCTAAATATCCCAGCTTTATTACTATAATAATTTTTATTATATCCCCATTTTGGTTTATTTTTGAGAGGATTATTTCATGAACCTCAGTGAAAACCAGGAGCAATCATCTCTCCCAAGGTCTTGGACCTTGGATTGGATTCCTGTAAAATTGTTAATTGAAAATCAGATATGATATTTTAGCATCTTTTTGGGGGACCGGAAATCCTGCAAATATTTTTGCCCTCACTCTTTGGCATGCAGAAATTTAATATTTTTTTCTAATAATTTCTAGTAATTGCAGAAATTTAACTTTTTTTTTTTTTCTCTTTACAATGTTCTGATTGGATGAAACAATTATAGATTAATTGGACTGCTAATTAAACATGATGCTGGGTTTTGGATGTGTTTCCTTATGGGATATTGCACAAGGCTGGAAGATTTTGGGAATTTCTTTATGCTGCCATTCCCAAACTCATCAGCACCTGGCATCTCCTCTGTGGTGCTGACAGAGGGTTTGGGACATTTCCCTGTGTGGAAATTCTTCACCTTCCCAGAGGGTTGATTGATGAGGATTTCTTAGGTTTAAACCTAGGATCGCTAAAATCAGCAGGGTTATCTCGAACTAAAAACTGAGATTTCCTTGCAGTTAGGATTTTTAACTGTTTAAATTAAAGCATAATTGCATTACTTTGAATTTTCCTGGGCTGGGACAGGTCTGTAATTTGGATTCCACAGAGCTGATGGATCAAATTAGCAATTGCTCTATTTGATAGAAATAACCTTCAATATTTTACTTTTTAAAGCACCCACGTGATTTGCCACCAAGTTTCACCACCGAGGTCATTTTAATTTATTTAAATTCCCTTTGGGGTGCAGCAGGCGAGGAGCTGGGGATCATGGGGAGCAGGGATTCCTCCAGCTGTGCCTCCCCTGCACAGGAAAACTGGGCATCCAAACCTCTCCTGCCCCCAAAATTTCCTCTAAACCACTGGCTCCACTGAGGAGATGCATCCTGAAATACCAGCAAGGCTGGGAATTGTGCTGCCTGGCAAAGTGATGTGGAAAGATCTAAAATCCATGGAGGTTATTAAGCAATCCTTCTGCTGTTATGGCTTTTGGGGATTGCTTCTATTTACTCCTTGAACAATTTTTTGGGTTGATTTTTTTTTTTCTCCCCTCAAGTAAGTGTGAGGGGAATATTTCTCAATTTTATCTGCTGAGAGCTCATCCAAGCCCATAAAAATCCTCCAGAAAAGAGGAAAAAATCCATATGGCATATTTATAGCCAATTATTTTCCTGATTCTTCCTTTCTTCAACTCACAAGTTTTATGGGAGCTTCATCTTTATCCATTTTACACTCCAGCAAGCTTTGCAAATAAATACTGAAGGTTAAGAAGAGTTGCTGATTTATCCTTAAACCCAGCTTGAGAGGAGCTGTGGTTCTGGGGCTGTCTGGATCCCATGGACCCAAATTAAATTAGCACCTCTTTTGTTCCTTTTAACCACCGAGTTCTGAGGTGGCCTAAACTTGCACAGGTATAAAAATAAAAATTGCCTGTATTTGTCAAGATTTTTGTTATTTTTTCTTCTCAAATTTGAACCTCACAGCGCTGCAGCTGCACTCAGCAATCCAGACCAGGCACAACTCACAAGATGATATTTTTGGGAATGTTTTGCTCATTAAATTTTTTTCCAGGATAGGGGAAGAGGTTTCTCATCCTCTGCCAAAACCCTCTCGTTATTATGTGGCTTTTGCACTGCAGAGTTTTTTCCAGCCACGTGCTCCACCCTTATCAGCAAGAGCAAACTGCCACCTCTGGATTTTTTGGGAACCTCATTTCCAGTTGGATCTTTGGGAACAATTGTTGTCTTCATTCTCAGTATTTTTTGACCCAAAACTGTTTAGCTCTGAATACCACATGGAAATGTTTCTGTTGGTTATTGTTCTTACAGCCGCACATGAATATCTGCATTAAAACCAGTTTTAGTCCAGGGATTAAGGAAAATTATTGTGGATGTGTGGGATAAGGAAAGGATTAATATTTGTCCATCTGTACCCTGGTTAATTATATCGTGTTTCATACTTAAGTGTACTTTTTGGGTTTCAGGATGTCTTTGTTGAATTAAAACAATATTTTTTCCATCCTTGGAAGTGTCCAAGGGCAGGCTGGATGGAGCTTGGAGCACCCTGGGATAGTGGAAGGTGTCCCTGGTCATGGAATGGGTTGGAATTAGGTGGTCTTTAAGATCTCTTCCAATCCCAAGCTATTCTATGATCTTATTGTTTTGAATTATCAAAATATATCTTTATTATTGTCCTGAATCCCTGAACAAAAATGTCCACATATTCCATTTCATATCCTATTCTAAAATGTCCATGTGTCCATTGCTGAGTTGGAATTTTGCTGTGCAATGGATTTTTTAAATGTTTTCATAAGAGTATCTTAAACTGTTGGCATGGTTTAGAGAATGATGCTGATAACAATGCCCAAATTGATATATTTATAAATTTTATTAAAATTTATTTAAATTATTTCTAAAATTACATTCTCTATATTAATGTATATAATATATATTAAAATGTATTAAAATATATTTATATATATGTTTATAAATATATAAATATAGAATCAGTTGATTTTAGAACTCAAATAACATCTCCTTGGCCACAGAAGTCTGTGTGACTGTTTTCAATATATTTCTACTGATGTTTTCTGTTTACAGTTCCCAAAAGGAGGTTGTAGCCAGGTGGGGGCTGACCCCTTCTCTCAGGTAAAAGTGACTGGATGAGAGGAAATTGTGCCAGGGGAGATTTAGATTGGACATCAGGGAAAAATTTATTCACTTTTGGTGTAATTCCTGCTTCTTCTGCTTCTAAAAGCCCTCAAAACCAGGTAAAATTCCTTTGGGGTTTGTTAATTTGGGGTTTTTTAATCTTTAGAAACGAAGGTGCCAATGAGACCTACCCAGCCGCACGTGAAATTCCATGAATATTTCCAGGGAGCAATTTTGACAAAGTCAAGTGCAGAAGTTTCTCTCTGATGCACATCTGAGGTGAAGGTGTCTATTTAAGAAAGGATAAATCTGGATGCCATGGTGATGGGAGGCTTTATATAGTCTAAAAGGATAATTGCATTACTTTGAATTTTCCTGGGCTGGGACAGGTCTGTAATTTGGATTCCACAGAGCTGATGGATCAAATTAGCAATTGCTCTATTTGATAGAAATAACCTTCAATATTTTACTTTTTAAAGCACCCACGTGATTTGTCGCCAAGTTTGCAGCAATGAGGTCGTGGTGCTCCTTGGTTCTTCCTTTGGGAAAAGTTGACTTTGGATCCACTTCTGAACCTCTTTGGATCTTTTTTCCCCAGCAACAAGGGACAGGATGAGAGGAAAGAGCCTCAAGTTGCACCAGGGGAGGTTTAGAGTGGATATTAGGGAAAATTTCTTCACTAAAATGTTGGTCAAGGTTTCATGACCTTAAATTTAGACTTTTCACCAAAAAAATCTTTTTTTATTGAGATAAATCAAACCAAATCCTGTATTCACCAACCAGAAGGTCCAGGTGGGTTGAATGAGCAAATTTATTAAAATAATGTAACTGTACCTTTATTTTTAATCAATTTTTTTACTTCTCCTTTGTTGTATGGTGGCCTCTTGGTACATTTATTATTTCCTACTTAGTGTTCTCCTATCACCCTAAATTTACTTTTCTATTATCTTATTCTAAAAATCTTAACAGGTGAATATTTCTTGGATGAGGATGAAAAAGTACCTTAAAAATATGAACATAATTTTCAATACTTTTTCTTTCATCATATTTTTTTACTGTTTATCTTAATCCCCTTCTCTTGCCATATTATGATTATTTTTGTATAGACTGATCACATCCAGAGTGTGATATTTGAATATATTTGAAATATATTTGAAATTGGGCAACAGGAATGGTTGACTTGATGTGTCTACAAAAAATGGGAAGTCCAGATGTGCTGAGCATATTCTCATGAAAATTTTTAGTAAAAAAATTGTTTTTATCAGAATTTTTCAAGATCTCACTCACAATAATTTAATGCATTTTGAGGATTTCTTGACCTGTGTGTGAAAAGGAAATTGCCAATACACAGAGAGAACTTACCTAAACTTTTGGTAAAATCTCTCATAATCTGTGCAAGGAATATAATCTTTAATTTTATATTTGACCCCATCCACATCCTCTTAATGCTCTCATTTGGAAGTGGAATATTCCTTCCCATGTGATATTTGTGGATAATCATAGAAATTGCTTAAGGAAAGTAATTTTCTGGAAGATGTAAATATTTTATATCTGATAATTAACAACTATTTGATGAATGACAGGACAGTGAAATAGGAAATTTAATTCTCATTTAGAAGTTGGATTAAACACAGCAATCCTGAGGGCCAGAAACATTTATGGGATTTTTGTTTCATTTGTGAGCTTGTGCCACCCACTCATGAAAATCTGTGGATTTTCAACTGATTTCCTTCAATTTTATTTTCCCAGAGGTTGAAGATGTTTTGGGAGGGAGAGATAATTCAAATATTGTGTCCCCAGCCCCCTCCTGGACTGCAGTGTTCAATCACAAGGTGGCACTTCTGCCTCACGGATGAGTTTTTCTCCTCCCTCGCTTTCGGTCCAGCTCCCAAAAATCCCACTCGGTGCCTCCTGCCTCAATCCCCCTTTCATTTTCCCTGGGAATAAACATTCCTGACATCCCTGGAAAGGGGCTTCTAAATGTGACCACAGCTTTTAACTCCAACTCAACCCTGGAATGACAACCAGAGATAGGAGTGAGGTTGTAAATCTCCATTTTCCTTTCACATCCTGAACTTTCCCCAAAATTATTTAGGTCAGTGAGGTGCTAAAATTGCTCTTATTGCTTTTTTAAAATTATGGTCATGGATAGATTATCCCTTATTTTATCTGAATTTTATTATTTCTTACATAATTTTGATTTAAAGCTCACAACCTGCTCTCATGTCCCAGTAAGGTGCTGGGACACCTTTGGAATATCCCACCTTGGAATTACTGTTATATCCCAACTTGCTGGGGTCAAGTTGGGATATTCCAATAATTGTGTTATTTTATTTGTGAGTCCAGGTATGGAATAACTCCTGGAATGAGCTTCTACACTTGCCTTGATTACTGAAGACCCAGGTTTTGCTCCTCTCTTTGCCTTGGGAATATTTTATGCCCTGAAGAGGGTTTGTCCCAGGAAACACCTTAGGGAGAAGGAAAACTCTTGCTTTTCCCTCCTGTTGAAAATGCTGGATATTCTGAGTCCTTTAGAGGATTTATTCCTGCAAATCCCTGTCTCTGTCCAGGTGTTTGCTCTGAGTGGAGCCAAGTGGGGCTGGACAGGTCCCTTGGGCTCTTTATGGGATTGGGAATTCCTTGGGCTGGTGGAAGTTGAGCTGCAGGTGCTGGAAAAGCTGTAATAAATCCCAGTTTCTTAATTGAAATTAAGAATTTCAATTCCCTTACTTAATATTTATATTTTCCTTTACTAAATATTTATATTGTTCCAAAAGGCTGTTCCTGTTGGCTGCCCAGCCCATCAGAATTAACATTTCTGTAAACTCAAGGCCTTCATTCTACCGGACTTTTAAATTTTTTTTCCATTATCCTTTACCATTATCCTTGTTGGTAGGCTAAAAAAAAAAATCATTAAGACCTTCCTGAAGACTTCTTAAAAACTCCTTAAATAATGATAATAATGCTTAGCTAAAAAAGTATCATTTTTAATGGGTATGGGCTTGGAGATTTCTTTTCTGATTGAAAATTTTAAGGCCAGGTTGGCTGGAGCTTTGGATGATCTGGGATAGCGGAAAATGTCCCTGCCCTTACTTAATATTTATATTATTTCCCTGAGTTAATATTTTTATTGCTCCTTTTCCTCATGTCCCTCCTCTCCTTGTTCCTCACCTAAATTCCAATCCCTCCTGTGGATGAATCTCCCCTGGATTGCTGGGAGCAGATACAGACCCCAGAAAATTCATTAAAACGTAATTAACAATGCTTAACTTCACCATTTAGATTTCTTAGACACATCCAACTCCATGAAGAGTTTGAGGGGAAAAAAGGGAACTTGTAGGTCAAAAAGTCTTGGATTGGATTTTTTCCCATGTTTTTCAGGTACTTTTCCTTCATTTTCAGAATAAATCAGGTGATTTTGAAAGCAGTGTCAATCTAAACAAAGATTTATTATTGTTTCTATTTATACACAAAATATAATTCAGCCTCTGCATGGCACAGGATGCATATTAACATTTTCCCCATACTCATTTCCTGACCTATCTTAGGCTTTTCCTTATTTTACCTGTGAATTCATTTTCATTTTATTGTATTGGAATGCCTTTCCTGAGCCCTGGCAACCAGAAATCCCTTTGCTACAGAGCTGATGCTTCAGGTAGGTCAGCAAATAACCCAAATATCCAGATGGGATCCCCAGGAAGAGCTGGACCTCCTTTGGATGGCAAGAAAGACCTGAGCTTTGTCTCAGCTCTTAATAAAAAAAAAAAGGAGCTTGATTTTCTTTTTTTTTTAATTTATTTTTTCTTAATTTTTTCTATTTTCCTTTTTTTAAGTTTTTTTTTCCCTCGTCTCTTAACACAAAAATAAAATTGTATTTTTAGCTTTAAACGTGGCTCTGAGGTGGAGGGGATGTGGTAATTCTGCTTTCTCATGCATCTGCTCCCTCTGCTAAATCAAAGGAATTGACATTTAAATTAGTTTAAACCTTGCTTAAGTTCAATTTTTACCAGGTGATGTCAGGATAAACATTTGATTAGATCATGAAGGATGAAGGATCCAAACAGCAAAAGGAGCATTGGGATTGTTTGTTCTCCTGGAGAATTTCTAGGGATTATTTTCCTTCTCTGGCTACAATCCTGGCCAAGTGTGGAGCCTGAAAGGCTCCAAACTGCTCCAGCAGATTGAGGAATTTTATCCCAAATTAAAGGAGATTTAATTGAAGAATTTCTTAAATCTGCTTTTTAATTTTGGATAATGACTTCGAGAATTTCAGTGCTGTGATAAGTTGGGTTGTTGATTTTTTGGGGGGGTTTTTTAAACCTGTCATTTTGGGCCTTTTTAATCCCTATCCCAGGGTTTGAGGAGCTGCTGGGTGTGTTTGGTTATCCCTGTCCCAGGATTTAAATAATTCCTGTGTGTGCACAGTTCAGTTCTGAAATTGATGCCATAGAGAGGCGCAAATTGTGAAAATCAAAGCAGAATTCTTGGTATTTTTCTTGGGTGCCCCTGAAAACATCCCCAAGTCTGGAATGTGATTCCCCTTCCTCTGTTTTCATCCCTTCATGTGTTTGTGAAATGCTGGGAAATATTAACTGACCTTTTTATACATGAACAAAAGCAGATTTTTCAACCAGGCACCTAATTTCCATTGATTTTTACATTATTTGGTTCTATTAGGTTTAGCTGTTTGCTTTTCCTTAATGTAGCATTGGATAAAGATTTATTTATTTCTTCAAAATCTTATTTTTGCTACGGAAAGGTTGTATCCAAACCTTTATTAAGTACTTTTTTAAAAGTTCTGAATCTCCACCAATCAGAACAAATAAACAAAATAACCAAGAACATTTTGCTGACATCCCATGGAGTTATGGAGGGAACTTCTTTTTCCTAATTTGTGTTGTGTGACAAAATTCTTGGTCTGTTTTCTTCATGGTTTTCTTGAAATGTCAATAATGTGGGATTATTATTTATTATTATTATTATTATTTATTCCTTATTTCTTTGTCTAACATATGCTCTGCTCCATGTTTTCCAGAGATAATTGTCAGACACGTGGAGCAAGGAGCTGACAAGAAATCTGATTGTGCCATATGGTTCCAAACGTTGTGCTGGAGACATTTGGGATTTTGGACATCCTTGATGATCCTTGCTCTCAGCAAATGGTGGTGGGGAGCACCAGAGAGAACTTCTGCCGTCCAGCAAATGCAGGTTAATGCCAAATTTATTTTCCATCTGTGAATTCCATCACACGAGGATGAGTTGGGAGGGTCGTAGACATGGATAGAAATAGCAACAACTGAATTTTTCCTGTGGAAAAAATGCTCATTAAAACATTGAGGAGGATTAATTACTTGCATGGAATGGTTTGGGTTGGAAGGGACATTAAAAACCATCCCATTCCACCCCCTGCCATGGCCAGGGACACCTCTCACTATCTCAGGGTGCTCCAAGCCTGGAAAAGTGAAATTTCTGTCCTTGCAGTGCCTGAGGGAGCTGAGGAGATGGAGAGAGACAACTGACAGGGGATGGAGGGACAGGACACAGGGAATGGCTTCAGATTAACAGGAATTAGGAATGGATGGGATTTTGGGAGGAATTCCTGGCTGGGATGGAATTCCCAGAGCAGACGTGGCTGTTCCTGGATCCCCGAAGTGCCCGAGGCCAGGTTGGACATTGGGCTCGGAGCTCCCTGCGATGGTCGAAGTGTCCCTGCCATGGCTGGGGTGGCCCTGGGTGGTTTTTAATGTCCCTTCCCATTCTGGGATCAGAAACACTTTTAGATGTTTGATGTAATCACTCAGCTTTGATCTCTTTGCCAAAATTTGCTGGAGTTTCTGCCCCACAGTTTAGGAGCTCCTCAGGAGGGCCTGGTCTGCCGGAGCAGAGCTGGGCCCTCCTCAGGGCTGCTGTGGGAGCTTTCCCCCTTTCCAAAGCAGGTTTGGGAGCATGAATCCCTGCAACCCTGCACTTCTTGCTTGTGTCATGAGGAAATCATGTCTTTGGCACCTGGAATTTCATAATGTGGTTTCTATTTGTGCTCAGATAAACCTTGGATGGGGCTGAGGTTCTGCTTCTCACCGAGCAAATCAGGGCGGCAGAGCCACAACTTGCTTTTGTTTTGCAGTCCCTTTGAACAAGTGATTTTATTGCTACTCGAACAGGAATTTTGGAGGATGAGTGGGTTGCTTGGCAACTAAACTGCAGTGTTTGCACTGGTAGCTGCTGGGAGAGCAGAGTTTTCTCTGGTTTTTCATTTGCTGCTCACACAGGACGTGGTGCTGCTCCTCCAGCCTGTTCTGTCGTGCCCTGGAGCCTGAGGGGGACTCCTGGAAATTCCTGCCCCTTCTCAGGGCTTCGCAAACTGGTTTTGGTGAAATTCTCAACCTCTGAAGGTGCTAAAGCAAAACTGTGTCTGATTCACGGAATCACAGGTTTGGGTTGGGAGGGATCTTAAATTCACCTCGTTCCACCTCCTGCCATGGGCAGGGACATTTTCCACTATCCCAGATCATCTAAAGCTCCAGCCAACCTGGCCTTAAACTTTCCAAAAAGAAAAGAAAATACCAAGCCCATACCCTTTAAAAATGATCCTTTTTTAGCTAAGCATTATTATCATTATTTAAGGAGTTTTTAAAGAGTCTTCAGGAAGGTCTGAATGACTTTTTTCTTTGCCTACCAACGAGGATAATGATAAATTATAATGGAAAAAAAAAAGAAAAAAAGTCAGGTAGAATGAAGGCCTCAGGTTTACAGAAAGATTAATCCTGACAGGCTGGGCAGCCAACAGGAACAGCCTTCAGCAGCCCCTGTGTTTTATTTCATTTTTAACTGAGTCTTAAGGTGACAATCTAGCTTTTATTCATGGCAACTCCAGCTAATCTGCTGATTTTTTTTTTTTTTGGAATTGAGAGAAGGCAGAATGTATCCCCGGATTAGTCATGCTCCATGATATAATGTGCACACAAAGGACTATGTTTTATTCATTGCTGATATGCAAAGTGCATTTCCAAATAGAAACTTTCTTCCAGGCCTCCTATGGCACTGTGTCTAACACCAGTTTGTACAAATGCTCTCTTGAGAACACCTGGGTTAAAAAAGAGACAGAAAAATCCCCAAAACCCCTTTTCTTTTGCTATATGGACATCCTTGGGATGCTTAGAAATTATTTATCTTGTCCAGATGCTAAAAAAGAATGAAAATTGAAAAAAAAATTAAGTATATATTTACTGGAAAGGACAAAGGTTTTTCTAAACTCTGTTTGCCCCTGGAATATTTTGTGCAAAGGACTTGGCAAAACCTTTCTTATTATCAACAATAATAGAAACTTTTAAGGGACACAAAATACAGGAGGCCTGGAAATGTGGCATGAAGGGAATCCTTTTTAGGATTGCCCAAGCTAAATAGCTGAATCCTTGTCCCTTAAGTTATATTTTCTGTAAGAGGAAAAGGAAATACATTTCCTTTCATTTTCAGATAATGGTTTGTGATAAAATTTCTCCAAGAACTTTTCCTGGAGCTCTTGGAGAACTTTTGTCTCAGGGGGCATGGGCAGCACAACCTGGGGATGATCTCCAGGAGGAGAGAGCTTTGGAACATCTGGAAAGCCTTCTGGATCCAGGCAGAAAATTCAGGAAAATGTTCATTAAAATGGAAGTGTGATGCCAGCAAGGAGAGCTCAGAGCCCTTGCAGGACCTGAAGGGGCTCCAGGAGAGGGACTGGGGACAAGGGATGGAGGGACAGGACACAGGGAAAGGGGAGATTGGGATGGGATCTTGGGAAGGGGAGCCTGGGATGGGATTCCCAGGTTTGCTGTGGCTGCCCCTGGATCCCTGGCAGTGTCCAAGGGACTCCTTCCCCTCTATTTTCCACATGAGCCTTTGTATCCACAGGCTGCAAACTGAAAGCAGCACTTGGAGGGAAGTTTTGGAATCTTAACTACTTTGATCCTTCACCTCACCAACTTTTACAGCTGTGAGTGAGAACATAAGCAAGGAGGAAATTTTTCCCTCTGAAAAAAACATCAGGATGTTTAATATTGAATTTATACCCCAAATACTGCCATGGGTGGGGAAAAAAAAGCAATTTTTTGTGGGAAAAAAAGCAATCCAATCAAGGCAAGATGAGGAGTTTTATGGCACACACAGCCAGGCTGCAGTTTATGGGGAAGGTCTCATCATGCAGCACCTCAGCTTTGCCCTGGAGCCTGGAAAAATCATATTTTCCTTTTCCAAGGATAGGAAAAGTGTGGAAGGGCTGGAGAATTAGGGAGAGGAGCTGATTCCCACCTCCCACTTGATCCTCAATTCCAAATGGGAAATCCTTGATTCCCCAGTTTTGAGGGAAATTGAGCTCACCCCTTTCCAAGGCTGGGGTTGTGGAAGGAATGTTGGGTTTGCTTTGACCTTCACCGGTGAGATCAGAAAAAAGACAAAAGGATCAGCTGCAGCTGAGCTCCAAGGATGCAAAAACCAGCAGGAAGCACAGCTCCTATAAATGAAACATGAGGAGCCTTGTATGAAAATGTGATAATCTCGTGTCACCAGGCATGAGCTGGGGGCGTAGGTGTTGTCTTAGGTGAGTAGGAACAGAGATTTTTAAAATATCTTCTCCAAAGAATGGTCCTGGAGGGAGGAGAGCTGCTTTTTTTTCCTCCACCAGTCGAGCCCCTAAACTGCATAAAATATTTGCCAGAGCGTGCAGTTGATGTGAGTACAAGATTTCAGGAAGCTGGAGTGGTTTTCCACCTGGTTGTTGGTTGTTTTTTATCCTGTAACAACAGCAAATGCAGAGAATTCTGAATTTAAGGGAGGAAATGCTCAATGCTCTGCACTTCACACATTCCCTGTGTCCTGTCCTTCCATCCCTTTGTCCCAAATCCCCCTCCAGCTCTCCTGGAGTCCAGTTAGGCACTGGAAAGGGCTCTGAGGTCTCTTTGCCTCAATTAATGAGGATTTCTCTGCAATTGCTGCCTGGATCCAGAAGGGTTTCCAGATGTTCCAAATGCTCTCTCATCCTGGGGGATTAATGGGGGAAAAAATTAGGATTTTAGGTGTCTGCACCAACTAGGAAATACCCTAACTATAACCAATTTTATCTCTATGCTTTTAATTGGCCACACCCAGACAAGCCACGCCCATCACAGAAAAAGTGTGCCAAAATGTACAAAACACATTGAAATGCTCTTAAAATTCAAATATCAGCCAGCTCTGGGTTTTTCAAGAAAGTTCTGATTTTTTGGCCCTGCAGCTGGTGGTGACGCTTGGTCACCCTCACCTGGGGCTCCCTGCAGCACTCCTGGGGAGCAAGGAATTAATTTCAGTAATTAACTTGATGGATGCTTCCCATCAAACCACTCCAGTCCTGGGAGCTGCTACTGGGATACCCCTTGTGAGAGCAGGGAAAAATTCCATTAAATGTTACCCAAATCCTGCTTTTCCCCCTGCTTCTTTTCTCCAGACTTGCTCTGCAGAGATGCAGCTTTTGGGATGAGGTTTTAGAGTTTTTATTCTGGTTTAAAATGTACTTTGGTTTTGTCAGGATTGCTGATGCTTGATTTAAATGTTGTTTATTGAGTGACAAGAAGTATCAGAAGAGAATCAGACACAGAATGGGAATTTTTGGATTCTTTCCACAAATGTAATTTATTAGCAAAGAACAGGAGTTTCTGTAGAATTTACTGTTGCTTGTGACAGAAAAATCACTTTAGAACTTTGTCTATATTGAGCTCTTTGCTTTGTCTCAGGCTATAAAATATGATGGTCCATACAGTATCTTTCTCTTTTCTTTTCTTTTCTTTTCTTTTCTTTTCTTTTCTTTTCTCTTCTCTTCTCTTCTCTTCTCTTCTCTTCTCTTCTCTTCTCTTCTCTTCTCTTCTCTTCCCTTCCCTTCCCTTCCCTTCCCTTCCCTTCCCTTCCCTTCCCTTCCCTTCCCTTCCCTTCCCTTCC
>NW_005054309.1:10049726-10058274 GCF_000277835.1 Geospiza fortis | reverse complement strand
AATTTTAAAATTTATTTTAATTTTAATTTTTAATATTAATTTATTTTGTAAAATTCTCTTTTATTCCTCAGGACCCACTCGCTTGATGCTTTGACAACCTATTACAACACTGTCACTGCTGGAATTTTGATCCTGGCAGCAAAAAACTGGGCAGATCTTCCCAATCTGGAGTTTATTTTATTTTTTAATTTTAAAATTTATTTTAATTTTAATTTTTAATATTAATTTATTTTGTAAAATTCTCTTTTATTCCTCAGGACCCACTCGCTTGATGCTTTGACAACCTATTACAACACTGTCACTGCTGGAATTTTGATCCTGGCAGCAAAAAACTGGGCAGATCTTCCCAATCTGGAGCTCCCTGATTTGATTTGCTCTCAGTTCTGACACAGAAGTGCTGACTGGCTCTGTAGAATATTCCCAGTGATCCAATCAGGGCAGGGAAAACTCTGATTATCCTGGAAAAATAGAAATTCTCCCAGGATGGGCCAGAGGTGCTGAGCTCACCTGTTTCCCCTGTGCTCCATAAGAACAAAGCCTTGAAATTCAGATTATTCTGTCAAAATAAGGGCCAAAAAGATCCATTTTTTTCTGGAAAAAGTTGAACCTGGCTGGTATCTTAATTTTAAGGGGATTTCAGTGTGTTTTGGCCATTTTGCCATATTTTTACTGGGGTGATGGGAGTGACTTTTCTGGGTGTGGTTAAAACCACAATAATAAAAATACAAATTATTTTGGTTAAATATTTTCTAAGTCAGTGCAGACACCTAAAATACTAATTTTTTTCCCCCATTAAACCCAGCCTGGACTCTACTGCTGTTCTGTACTGCAAGAAAAATCCTGAAAATTCACATTAAATTTAACTGTGGTGTTTCCATAGCGATGGTGTTTAGCATAAAAATAGCTGAAACATTTTGACACTGATTCCGAGCCCGGGGTTCATAACATCTCTCTTTTAAGATGAAGTATGGAAATAAATCCCTCATTCCAACCACAAAAACCACAGGATAGAGTATGGGAAGGTAAAACAATTTGTCTCTAATTTAAGATAATTAAAGGCAACTTCTCCACAAATTGGAAACGGAACTTATCTTGTTAAATCAAAGATGAGTTGAAAGGAATGTTGTAATATGAATTTACCTCTAATTTAAAATAATTAACCCCAGATTCTCTACAAATTGGAAGGTGAAACTTTGCTTGTTGCATCAAGGATGAGCTAAAAGGAAAATCCTAATTTAAATGTCCACAAATGGGTTGGGTGTTCATAGGTCTGAAGGGAAGAGTGAATCATAGTCAATGGAGATGTTTGAATTCTGTGTTAGAAGCCAAAAACGTTGATTTTTGGATCATTCCCTCCATTGGCAAGGACTGCAGGAAGTGTTTCAGAATAATTTCAAGTGTTTCTGGAGGTGAAGCAAAACGATCTCCCTGTTCAGGCTCCTGAGCTGGGATTTTTTGGGTTTCATCCTGGAAGAGGAGCCAGATCTGATAAACGTGGTGGGGCTGAAGGTTCAGAGATCCCAACGTCGTTCCACAGGAAATTCAGTTTGGGATGTTGGCTCTGCCTGGTGGAGTTCAGCAAGGTGGAGCTGGAATAAAGAGGTGAAGGAAATGCAGAAGTTGAAAATTACAGAACAATTAATTATTTTTTGTTGTTTTAGCAGGGGAAGCAGTGAAGCTGCAGGATGGGGATGTTGTTGGAAGCAGAGCTGGGCAGTGCTCATAGCAAAGCGTCCCATGCCTGGAATTTGGGAGGTGTCCAGGGCATGGAAAATCCTCCCAGCTGTGGAGCAGGGCCTGCAGGGCTTGGACTCCCAGGAAATTCCTGCAGGACTGACTGGGAACTCAGGGAAAACCTTGACTTTGATGGGATCCAAACCATGACTGGGGAGGATCTTTGAGTCCTGGGATGGTTTAGGTTGGAAGGGAACTTAAGGTCCCAACCCTTTCCTAAACTTCTCTTGGATTGGGATTGTAAATTCTGCTCTGTAGGTGCTTCCTGGTACATTTGAAATAGACTAATTCAAATGAATAATAACTAATACGATTTATTATTATTTATTTATTTGTTATTTATTTGGGAACCCTACTTGGAGAACTTTTCTATCAGGGGGCATGGGCAGCACAAGGTGGGAATGATCTCCAGGATGAGAGAGTTTTGAAACATCTGGAAACCCTTCTGGATTCAGGCAGAAGTTGCCTGGATATTTATATATAAATATTTAATATTTATTAACTAATAAATAGTATTATAACAAATAATTCAAACCTGTGAAACTGAGATTAAAAAAATAATAGAAACCCCAGTGATGATAGGAAAGGGGACGGGTGATCACATGTGGAAGATGGACACACTGAGATTGGGAAGAGAAACTCTGAATTAGTGAAATATTCCATGCAAATTTTACCTGGAATTCATCATTGCTGGGAAATGAAAATCAAACCTTGACCAGCACCCTTAAATGGATATTTACAGAGAGAGCTGAAATATTTGTTAGACTGTATTTTGTCACCCTGTAAAATGCTGTTATTTCCCACCAAAAATGATAAAATATATTTAAAACAGCTGTTTTATACTGCGGTGAATTATAGTTTTGGGTTTGGTTTGGTTTTTTTTTTTTTTGCTGCCTGTCCTGAGTTTCCTCATTTCAGTGACTCAGAAATGAGTTCTGTACTCTTTTTGTAAAGAACTCACCAGAGGTGACACCGGTGCCTGGTTCTTGCTGCTTTTGAGGCTCCAGATAATCACAGGGAACTTATTTGGGGACTGATGGGGAAGTTGTTAAATGGCTGTGCTTGACTTCCACTGAAAATCAGCCTTAATTAAAAGATAATTATTCCAAATTGTCCCAATCCTTTGGTAACAATATTAGAAACACGGAAGGGGGAAGCGCAGGGATTGATTTCAAATGAGATCCAGGCAATTAAAAGGAGGGTTTGAAATGGAATTCTCCTGGAACAGGGGTGGAAAGGCAGGGTCAGGTAAATTTCCTGGGAAAATTTCTGGGATCCAGACAAAGTCCTGTGATTTGGGATGATTGGAAGAGCAATATTGGTCTTTTCACCACTGCCAGAAGGAACCAATAAATAATTAATCAATTAATGCAGTCAATAATTACTGCAAACCATCTTTGCAGCCGCTGAAAAATTGGGAAGTTATCCCTGTCCTTCCTGTGCTAAAGTCACAAAGAAGTGATTTCTGGAACCTTGTTACAACTTTTAAAGGTAATTTATTATTGTTAGCTCTGTCACTAATAAATATAAATATATTTAATATGCTAATATTAAAGCAATCACACTGCTTTAGTTAAAAATAATAATTTTAAAGCAATTTTAATTATAGTTAATATTAATATTAAAACAATGATATTGCTTAGCAAAAAGAAACAATTATTAGAGGTTGATGGAAGGGTATAAAAGTTAAAATTATTGTTAAAGTATAAGATAGGATAGTGCACTATAACAAATACTATCAAAGCAATGATATTGATGTAGTTAAAAATAATAATTTTAAAGCAATGTTAATTATCATTAATAATATTAAAACAATGATATTGCTCTAGTTAAAAATAATATTAAAGCAATGTCAATTAATTATAGTTAATAATAATATAATGCAATGATATTGCTTAGCAGAAAGAAACAATTATTAGAGGTTGATGGAAGGGTATAAAAGCAAAAATCATGATTGTAGTATAAGACAGGATAGTTCATGATATTAAACCAAATATATTAAAGTTAGCAAAAAGAAACAATTATTAAGGATTGAAGGATTTCACCCAGATTAAGGACTGGGCCTCGAGGGATACCCTTGATGAGCATCCCCAGAACCAAAGGGAGGAATCTCCACACATTCCAAGGAGGAATATGGGGAAAGAGCCATGGGAAGTTTTATGGTTTTATGGGGTTGCCAGCCAGGCAAACACCTCCAGATAAGATGAGCTAAATTTTGACCTCAGTGTCAGGATGAGGATTTGAGGCTCCAGACTGGTTTGAGGATAATTCCACCCCAAATCCCAGCCCCTCTCAATCTGCCCCTATAGCCTTGCAAATAGGGCACTGCTGGAGCTGCTTTGCCGTATTCCAGCAGCCTGAAAAATCCAGGCTTGTATCTCTTCTCAAAGTTCCTGCAGCTCTGCCAGCGCACAGGACTTTTACAGACGACAAACAGGGAGAACCAGTTGTGGGGACAATAATGAGTTTCAGATTCTGCCGCCATCAAAGGTGGAGAGACACTTGAAAAAATATCAGAACATTTCAGGTATTTCCAGATGATGCAGCTGCTGTTTCAGCCACAGCCCTGTTTGGTTGTGAGCAGAGCACCAATTCCTGTTTGAAGCCCATTGTCTGTGCAGAAATGTGTTTGCCATGCAGGGAATCTGCCAGATTTGCTGGGTTTTTGTGCTGCTCTGCACTCAGAGGCTCCCGTTCCAGTTCGGGCAAGCTCCTCTCTGCATTTCCTTCTGCCCACTGCCTCCACAAATTGCTTTCCCTGGAAATCAAAGGGGGACTGGAGCAATGAATTTTCTTACTCTGTTTACATCCTCGAGGTTTCTGGCCCTCTCTGTGACTTTTGCACTTGCAAAGGTTTTTCTGTGAGGAATGCAGAGCTACTGACACATGTGCATGCATTTATATGTGCACAGAGCCACCTAAAGTGAACTTTTCCCCCTGGGATCCAGTGATAGACTGGTGGGAATGGTTCAGAACTCTTCTGAAGGTTTACAATGGGCAGCAGGAAGCATTTCTTTACTGAGAAACCCTAAACTGAGACCTTTACTGAGAAATCTTAACCCAGATCCGGCTGCCCAGAAAGAGAATGGATAACCCCAGCCTGTTGGTGTTTAAAAAGGGTTTGGAGAATGCCCTCGACAGGCTTTTACTTTTGGCCAGGCAGCTGAGTTAGATAATAAATGATTTTACATCCATAGAATCCCTTTCCCATCCCTAAGAACGAAGATGAGGTGAATTGCAATGACTGTGAGCTCTAAAACTTGCTGTCCTTAATTTCTGTGGTTCCTTTATCATTATTTCTGTATACTCTGATCAGAGATTGGCAGTAATCAGTTAAATCTTTATATTAATTGTGCAAGATTTGAGTCCTTTCAGTACCTTAAGAATGCTTGTAAAAAGGACTTTTGGTACAGACAAGGATTTGAAAATGAAGAGAGGCAGATGAAATGTTAGGAAGGAATCCTTTACAGAGGGTGCTCAAACAGTGGAACAGGTTGCCCAGAGAAGCTGGGAATGTCAATTAAATGATATTTAATTAGCAGATGGAACTGCATGACTGAGAGACAAACCTCCTGGAATGAAAGCTTTTCCCTTGTCCTTCCTTGGAGTGGTTTCTGGGTCCCTGATTCCTTCAGTGCCTTCCCTGCAGTGCTGTGTGCGAGCTCTGCTTGCTGCTCCTGCTAAACAGGAGATTTCCAGTGATTAAAATGGGCCAATAACATTTTATTTTAGCTCAGTGTACAAAGCAGAGCTTTATTTTTACAGATATTTAACCGAGGGAAAGCTCAGAGCTCTGCATTTGATCCTCAAGGAGAGGAAAAAATTGTTTCACACGAGTTCAACAAGTACCCTGATGTTGTTTGGAGAAAAGTTCCCAGTTCAACAGGTAATTTTTTTCCTCCAAAAATAAAAATACCTTTTTAATTGCACCAATCTAACATGATTGCTTTTATTTTGGAGCATCATGATGATGAATCACGCTGAGATAATTGGCTTGAATAAACTGAATAATCCCTACCTGTGCAAATAAAAGTTGGAAAAATTGGATATATTCTGAACATGTGGTGCTCAGGCAGGAGGGAAAGACTTCCACGGATGCTGAGGACCAAGATTAGCGCTCATCATCTGCAGTTATTAGCGCTTTTAAAATTTTAATTAATTTGCAAAATGGATTGTTTTAAAAAGAATCCACTGAGTCAAGTCTGGAATAACTTCTGAATATTGTGCAGTTGTCCTGGCTTGTTTCAGCTGTTGGGAATATGTGTGGGAGAGTTATTGGAGACAGCACTGCTTGGAGTTGTAGTCTGTGCTGATTTTCTCCTGAAAGTTTTCATTTTGTGTGTGTTTAAGACAATTTCAGGGAATTTAATGTTAATACAATTTTTAAAATTTATTTTCTTTTTTTTTTTTTTTCAGGAGAAGGAGTTGTCAAAGATTTTGGAGCATTTTTTTCTTGTTGCTATGAAGATGGCCATAAAGATTTTGCCAAGAAGTCAAAGCAGCTTTTCCTGACTGAGGTAAAGTTGATCATGTCCAGGTGCTTCTCTGGGTGTCCTGAACACCTTTCTCATGTGAGCAAACAGCTCCAGATCACCTTTGCAAGGGAGGCTCCCACAGTTTCAGTGAAGAAGGAAAAGCTGCACAAGTTCCTGACCAGTTTTCAGTTCCAGTCCTAGCTCTAGCTGTGTTTGAATCACACCACAAGCAGGTCTTGTTTCTTATTTTTTATGATCAGAATGGTTTGGCTTGGAAGGGATTTTCAAGCCCCGCCCATTTCACTATCCCAGGTTGCTCCAAGCCTGGCCTTGGACGCTTCCAGGGATAGGTTATAATGTAGAATTTTATAGATATTGCCTTGTGGAGCTAAAACCTTGAAGCCCTGAGGTTTTGGAATGTGGAGAAGGTTTGTGCTGTACCCCGCCTTTCCAAGAGCTCTCCTGGGGCTTTCCCAGCTGCACACTCCAAGGAGCTGGGAAGGGAGTGATGCCTGGAGAGGGTACCTGGAACAGAGGCTGGGCAGTGTTAAAGGAATAAAGCAGGATTTATGAAAATACCTCAAAGGACACACCTTGGGCAGCGCAAGAGCCTGGCTGAGGCTCTGCCCAAGATGAACCCAAGATGGACTCCTGGTCACGAGTTTTCACACTTTTACAAGTTTTGGTCCATTTCCACGTTGGGTTGCTTGTCCAATTCCAGCTTGTACAAACACAAGGAGATTTTTTTCTCCTGGCACCCCCTGTGGAGGCAGAGCCTCATCTCCTATTCTCACATCACATCCCTGCTGCTCTGGCCTCCTGCCCCCAGTGATGCTGTAGGATTTGAGCTTTTCTATTTCCATCTCTCTGTAACCCTGCAGCTCTTTAGTGTGTAACTCTGAGCTCCACACCCAGGGTCAGCTGCTGCTTTCCCATTTTGGGAAACACAACAATTCCTCTCCAGGCCTGGCAATCAAGGACACCTCACTGCCTCAGGGCCCAGAGATGGAAACAAAAGGGAGCTGGGGCAGCAAACTGGGGCTCAATGACTTCACTACCTGAAGCTGGAATTGGAGGATGAACCCCCAAAGTGCAAATGGCCCAAAGTTATAAAAGTGTGAAACCCGTGAGCCGTGGGGCAGTTTGGGTTGGTCTGCCCTGGATGTGCCTGAAGGGCTTCAATCAACAGAACTGCTTCTTATTGCCTTCACTCTGCCTGGCCTCTGGTTTTAGGGAGCCCCAAAAGGCATCACAGGCACACGACTCCTTCCTCCTCCCTCCCAGTCAGTTGTGGTTTAATGTCAAACTGGATTATGGAATTGAAGAAGAACTCTTGCAGGGTGATCATCAGAAATATGAAAGCATAATTGGAAGTGAAAGATTGGAGTTCAATCTTGGAGGTAATTAATTATTGTTGCATAAGCACACTGTATGTACAACTACTTAAATCACTTTATCTAAGCTGTATCATTAATATTAGAAATATTTGGGTAGGAGACAGCAAAATTGCTGTACTTAGCATAAAGTTAATGAGTTAAACTACTATTATACCTAGAAAAAATTCTCAGTAGATGACAAATTATTGGTATTAAAGAGAGTGGGTATTTTTATAATTATTTTTCTTTGCACAATGCAGTGGAGTCAAGAGGTTCATAATAGATTTTTAAAACAATAAAGAGAAAATTTAAATACTTCCCAGAAATCAGGTAAAGCTGCCATGGGGTTTTGTGATAAATGAGAAAGCAGAGCCATCCTGAGCCAGCAGGAAAGATGAGATTAAAACAGCTGAGACAGAAAACACTGGAAAAGGCATGGCTGGGTGAAAAGGGATGAGTGAGAGTTATGTGGGAAATCAAAGGGCAGGAACAGGATTCAGGATGAATGGCAAAGTTCCTCCTGGACTGGGCACGAGGCTCACACAGCAGCAGTGTTGCTGTCCAGGAGGAGGGGAGGGTGAAGAGCTTCAGCCTGGGACAGCTGAACAAGTTGTTCCAGCTCTCTGGGGAAATGTGGTTGGGGTGTTTGGGGCTGTGAAGAGATGGGTTTGTGCACCAGGGCAGCTGTGCTCCCTTTCCCAGAGAAGCTGGATGCGGTACAGCATTTTGGAGATGTTGGAATACCTTGACTCCAGAGTCATGGACTTGTGGGAGTGAGTCCAGAGGAGGCACCAGGATGAGCAGAGGGATGGAACAGCTCTGCTGTGGAGAAATCCTCTCTGCTGGAGAATTGGGATTGTCCATCCTGGAGAGGAGAAGGTGAACTAGTTGTGGCCTGAAGGGAGCTACAAGAAAGATGGAGAGAGACTTTGGACAAGCAGGTAATGACAGGGAAAGGGGGAA
>NW_005054309.1:10034960-10049660 GCF_000277835.1 Geospiza fortis | reverse complement strand
GGCACGGGTGCCAGGAGCAGTTGTGGCTGCCCCTGCATCCCTGGCAGTGCCCAAGGGCAGGCTGGATGGGGCTTGGAGCAATGTGGGACAGTGGAAGGTATCCCTGCCATGGCTGGGACAAAAAGGATCTTTAAGGACACTTCCACCCCAAACCATTTCTGATTCTAGGAAGAAAAACATGAACTTTGCAGTTTCTGTCCCACTCCAGAGTTTGTGGATTCCTCTGGGCTCTGCCAGAGTCTCTCACTTCCAGTTTTCCCCTCAAAGCCACAGAATATCCATGTGCCAGCTGAAGGCTCCACAACTGTGTGCTGTTGCGATGGAGCAGGCACTGAAATAAATGATTTTTTAATTTGATGTGCTCATTGTCTGAAAGCTAAGAATCATTTTCCTCTTTATTCAGCGGTGAGCTTTTTTTTCTTTTTCTGGCTTTTCAGACCAAATGAATAAAGAGCTGTAACAAATATTGAAGGCTTAGAATTCATAAAGCAGTGCATAAAAGTATCTCTCCCACTTTATAAATCATATTGTCCATTTGAAAGATTTTGCTTTAATGACTGGAAATAAATTGGAGGCTGAGGTGTTTTTCAAGGAGCTGTGAAGAACAAAATAGCTGTGGAAAACTCTGCAGCAGTTAAATGTACCGAGAGGAGAAGAGTTGATTGAGAACCCCAAAGGCACGACACCCTCCTTCAAATCAATTAAGAAATTGGTGGAAATGTCATAATTAATGGCAAGTGGGAATGGTGCAGTTGCAGGAAAGGTGTTTTATGCAGATTGAATTATCCCAGGGATGCTCTTTCTTTCTCATTCCCTTCTCCAGGTGTTGTGTGCACGGACATCAGTCAGTGGGATTGATGGCAGCGCCCAGCAGCTCCCAGCAGCAGGGGATGGCTGTGGATGCAGGGATCAAACCCATCAAAGCTCCATAACACCATGGTGGGATGGAGCATGAGCATCTGAAGGTTTGTTGAACACACTTCTGATCTCAGGGATGGTTCTTCTGCATGTGAAGCTCAAGCCAAAGATAAAAACCTGTTGGGATCAGGGTGCTCACAGCTCCATTCCTCACCACACGGCTTTGTTTCAGTAAAGGACCTCACACTTTGCAGAAATCAAACAATGGTGTGGCCTGAGCATCTGTGGGTGCTTCAGACAAGAGCTACTCAGGGGGGTGGCATCTTCTGGCTGCTGCATGGGACTAATTCAAAACATGCCACTTTTCTCACCTTCAGTTTCCCAACCAGGCTGCTGCTCTTGAAGCCTCTCCACTGGAACAATTCCTTCTGTAATGTGTCCCCTCACCTGTTTCCATGGCAAAGAGTGAGCACCTGCTCTTGCACTGATTCACTGACGTGTAATTTCCCCTAAGAGCGCTGTCCCTGGAATGTGGCAGCCTCCTCTTTGTCCTGAAGAGTTGTGTTTGGGTAGAGCATCCTCAGGGTTTAATTGCAGCTTGTTCATAGGCCTGGCTCAACAGCTCTCTAGCTTTGGATTGAAGGAAAGGGGGCACCAGGGAAAGGAGACAAATCAAGGCTGTGCCTGCAGAGACAAGAGTACCCAAAACCACTCTGAAAGTGAAAGCTCTGCTTAAGGAGCTGGTTTTTGGTTGGGTGGTTTTTTTTTTAGGTTGTTCCAGTGCTGTCTATAACAACTAAATTAAGTTAGGCCTCAACTTAGCTCTCATGGTCATCAAAATAAAGACACATCAAAGTAAATCCTCAATATAGTTCGCTTAACAGTCTTTTAGGATTTATTTTGCTGTTTGTATTTCCAGTTTCTGGCTGTCTGTTTCCTTGCTTCGTTAATTTAATGAGGAATTGGTGCTGTGGGAAGTAAGAAATGTGTTGACTGAGCAGTTCTGTGCTCGTTTTTTGTGGAAGGAAATCCCAAGGTGAGAAGCAGACCCCCATAAACAAGGAGAGGTTATAGAGGAGATTAAATTGGTGATCACCCTTTCACCCTCATTTTTCACCATTTCATTTGTTTGGGGCTGTCTGTGGGTTTTGCTTGGTTGTAACACAGTTAAAGGAGGCCCAGCTCAAAATACTCTAATTAAGCCTGTTAATTAACAGGAAATGATGCCCTGTAGCTTAATGGGTCATGGGAGGTGGAGCAGAGGCACAACCTGGCAGTACCCAATTAGGTCAACCAGCAGGTTTTTCATTTCCTTGTTTTGGGCAGCCTTTAAAAGGGTTTGGGAATGAAGACACTTGGAATTGCTGTCGTTGGGAGCTGCAATTTGGGGCAATGCAAGGAACTGGGTGCCATCAGCAAAATTGTTACTGCCAGAGAGGGGTTTGGCTCTTAGGATGGATTCTGGGGAACTGCAGAGTAGGAGAGGAGAGAATTGAGGTTATGGCAGTGAGAAGCATTAAACCAGGGCTGTTGGCCAAGACAGATATTCTCTCCCCCCGTAAGAGAGAATTGTCTGGACTGGGAGATGTTCCCATGGATCTGCTGGAGGCTTAAACCCTGAAACACCCAGTCACTGCAAACCTGTCCCCACCACACCTGAGAAACACCCTGAACAACTAAACTGGAAAAAAAAAAGGCAAGAAAAAGCTAATTTTAGCTCAGCCTCTGAGACCAGATTGGGACAGAATAAACCCAGCATATTTAGAAGTGCCTGAGGCTTTTCCAGTGCATGGAGAAAGCCTGATGCAGTTTGGAAATTCAGCAGATACTGCTCTCCCATTGCTGTTATCACTCCAAAGATAGCCCAGCTCCTCCCTTTCTCTTTCCTGATGTTAGTTCTGATAAGTGCACATTTCTTTTTATGGCCTAAGCCACTTTCAGAAGCATTGGTCTTTGAAAAATTGATATATTTTTAACCATGTAACAGAAAAGAGACAATCCCAGTGGACTGCACACGTGGGATCTGCATCTGCTCCACACAGAACCCACTCAATCAATAACCAGAAAGAATGGGGAGTTTTCAGTGTGTTTTTTATGTCTTTTGCAAAGGGGGAAGAGCGAACTGTGAGTGAGGAGTAAATAACTCCTGAATTTAAAAGAGATGGACTTGTTGGATGTCAGCAAAACCTGTGCCCTGTGAGTATCTTTAAATAATACCCAGTTTGGAGAAATAAAAACTTATCAAAACATGCCAAACACACAAAAGAACTGGCCTAGTAGCCATAAGTGTGTACTGCAAATAAGGATGAACAGTTAAAACAAAGCATGAGGCAGTTGGGGTGTCCCTCAGAGCCCCATTCATGTGAGGACTTTTCCACCATCTCTTTCCCCATCCAAAGGTCAGAATGGGAATAAAGGGTTCAACATCTCTCTTCCCTAACCTATGTCCTTTTTCTCTCCCAAGTAAGAATTGAAATTCAAAACTATCTAGAGAGTCGAGAGAGGTTTTCACCTGCTCTCAGAATTCTTTTTTTTGGGTTTGGTATTTTTATTGATTAATTTCTTGCACCTCAATTCAGCTCCTGCAAATGCTGAAAGTTTTGGATACTTCCACTTTTTGCCTTTGTAGCCAGCAGGAGGAATATCCAGAAAACCCCAATATTTGCACAGAGAGTGGAAGGAGCAGAAGGGGCTGCAGAGAGGAGCAAAGGGCTCATCCTCTGCCAGGCTTTGCAGCAGCCGCTTCCATGGATGGCTCCATGCGGGCAAAATCTTGGAAATCTAGGAAAAATTTCTTGGTGGAAAGGGCTGTAAAACCTTGGGTCAGGCTGCCCAGGGAAAGGTGGAGTCGCCATCCCTGGGTATATTCCAAAAACACAGGGATGTGGCACTTCAAGGCATGGTTTAGTGCTGGCCACTGTGGTGGTGGGCTGGTGGTTGGGCTTAAAGATCTTAAAGGTCTTGTCCAAAATTAGCAATTCTGTGATTTCACAATTCTATGAAAATATTTCAGATCTAGCATTGAAAAAAAAAAAAAAACAGGTCTTGCTCAAGAAATAAGGTTTGGCACAAAGCATGATTTGGTTTTGGTCACCTCCACTAATTCATGAGCCCTATTTTTGGTTAGGGCAAGGGAGAAACTTTTTTCAAGTTTATGTTGGAACTCAGCTTCTTGTTTGGCTCTATACAACAATTAATACCACACAAAATGCTCATTTCTATTGGGCTTTCTGGGTAGGAAAGGGATTCCCAGGTCTGAAATCAACACAAAAATGCTCCTTGCCATTTTTTTCCTGTTGATTTCAATAGATAGTGGGTTTAACTCAGCCTTTCCCATCAGAAACCAACTCTCCCAGGTGTTTCAGACAAAAAGCAATGACCTGTTCTCAAATACAAAGTCAGTCTTGTTGTGATGTCATTTCAAGGGGTAGAACAGAATGTCTGCACTCATCTCCCTGCTCTGCTTTGGGTCTGGAATGTTCCTTCTGAGTGACTCCTGTCAATTATCCCTGGCCTGTCTTGGCTGACTCACAAAATGCTGGGGAAAACACAAAAGCCTTGTGAGTAATGGTATTGATGGGAACCCAGAGCAGATGATGATGTCTGGGAAGTAAAGCATTCCAATCTCCTTAGAAAGTTTGGGAAAGGACACAGGAACTGGAAAACTTTTCTATTGTTAGAGAGGGGCATGCTCTGTTCTTGTATTTATTCCTGCAAAATCACATCTTCTCTTGGAGTGATATTGACTGGGTGGTTATTTACATCTGTAGTGTTTCAACATTTTGAGTGCCTTTTTGTAATTATATTTTTCTTGCATCCATTGTCATTTGTTTGTACTTGGTCAGGCTCTTCCCTTTGTTTGGATTTTATATTATTTTATATTCTTTTCCCCAAGAGGGTTGTTATATCTGGTTTTATTTTCTTGCCTATTGTTTTCCTGAGCTAATCTCCTTGTTTTCCTTCATTTTGTTGTTCTCTTTGCCATTTAGACTCATTGTGTGTGTCTTTACTTCCAAGCCTGCATTGATCTCATTTTGCTGGGGAAGAATTGCTCCTTTTGGCTGCAGTTTGAAGCTGTATCTATTTTTGCTGATACTTTTTATTGCCATGACAAATCCTTTTATTTAAGGGCATCTTGTTAAGGCAGCATCTTGTTGTTTTTGTTGCCTCTTGTCTTCAGTGGGTTTAAGGCTTCTCTGCCAGTTTTGCTCATGAATTTTGTATTGTCCACTTCCAACCTTAAGGAGTGTGCAGGCCCTTTTCCTTAGCATTTCTCCCCAATTTTTCCATGGATACATCTTTTTTTTGGCCCTGAATTCCCTGCTGCTGGAATTTTGACCCTGCAGGGATTGAAGGTGTGTGAATTCAGCTGTCCCGTGAACAGGGTGCAGAGTCAGTTTTCCTCTTTATATTTAACACCAATGGTTCAAGCAGCCCTTTTGCATTTTTGGGGGGGCTGTTACTTGTTAAGAGGGTCCTGTACAGGTTCTCTGCCCCTGCAGTTCAGCTGGACTTTGGAATCTGTTGGACAGCTGGAATCAGACCCTTTTAGGTGGAATCAGCACATCTTTGTAATTGCAATGTCCTTAATCCTTGCAACTCTTACACATCCCATTGGACTGGTCATGGGAATTCTGTTCCCCTGCCAGTATCTCTCACAGAGAGACACTGAATTGCTTTTTTTTTTTGTTTTAATTTCATATATAATTTCTCTTTGAAGATGGAGCTTGAGGACTCCAGGAGCCCAAGAAAGAGCTGAAGTCTCTGAATGCCCTGTCAGGAGTGAAAAGGGTTTTCTTTCACAGCTGACAGGACAAGGGTTCATTCATGACAGTCCCCTCAGAAAAAAAACATTAATTAACACTTGTCATCTGTGCCAGTCACAGGGAATTCCCACAGTGACAGGTCTTTGCACAGATTCCCATTTTGTCCTTTGACAACTGGACCGTGAATTCTAATTTTACCAGGACAGAAAGTGGTATCAGTGTCTATGCCAGGTTTTGAAAGGCATCAAAATGAGCAGGGAAGTGTCTGCAGAGCACTGGGAGCACCCAGGTGCTCCTCTCAGGACAAGGGGCATTGCTCTGACAAGCAGCAACCAGGCATTAATTACAAACAGCTAATTGGCCTCTTGGGGCAGGCTTGAGGATCACAATCCGAAAAAGAAAACCCAAACAGTTTGTTGGTGGTTGGCTGCAGCGAGGGAATTAATAACTGAATGCCTGAAAGACAATAGAACACAATAGCTGACTTTCATTCTGTAAAATAGTTCTGATTAATGAGTTGATAGTGGCTGTGAGTATCCGCTGAGTAATCCTGAACATATGAGGAGCTACTCCCTCAGTAAGAGCCACAGAACCCCAGAATATCCTGAGTGGGAAGGGAGGATCATCCAGCCCAAGTTCTGGCCTTGCACAGGACACCCCAAAAAATCCCACCCTGTGCCTGAGAGCTGTGAAATGGGAATAGTCTGGGAACTTTTACACAGCTCTGGCATGAACAGTGACATAATTTGGAATCCAATAAAAACAGTTCTTTTTTCTGAGTAGATCAGACTGATTTAACCCCACGTCTATGGAATGTGCTTTCCTCTGACACCACCAGTGCAAATCCCAGCAATCCCTGAGACAATTTTCCCCTGTTGGAGTTGATCCCATTTCTCTCCTTGGTTTCAGGGAGGTGCCAGTGTCCTCTCACAGCAGATCCTGGCCGAGCTTCAGCTCTGGGGGAAGGAACTACTCCACTTGACACTCGACTTAATTATCTTTGTAGCTTCACTTGCAGTGCCTCTTTCCACCAGACAACTTGGTCAGGCCTGGAGTTTGGAATGCCTCCAGCTCTCGTTCCAATCCATAATGTGCAGCTGAGCATATGCTTTAGGATCTCTTAAAGAACAAGCATAGCATGAAGGCTGAAATGAGGCGTGGACGTGTCTGCTAATTAGAGCAGCAGAGCAGGGAGCTGGAAACGAGCTGGGAATCAGCTCCTCTGCACCAGTGATCTCGCTCACCTGCAGAAATTCATAGTTTTGGACTCGTGATGTTGGGAATTGCACTAAAAAACTGTGGGATTGCAATAAAAAACATTGGGATTGATGTGATCTTCAGACAGGGCTTGTGACTGTGAGGGGAGAGACCCTCAACAGAGCAACAGAGCTCTCCTGAGGGATTGTCCTGAGTGTAGGGGAAATCCTGTCCAGAGGGCAATGAGGATGGATGAGAAAGTTTTCTTTGAGTATAATTGTCACATGAATTTCTGCTGCATGACTTCCCAGTAATTCCCAGTACCCTCCTGGTTACTCAGGGCCTGTATCCGTGCTGGATCTTTCCCACACGGTGCCTTCCACACTCCTGATAAAACACTGAGTTGCTCTACGAGGCCTCTGATGCTGAGTTTGATATCCAGATATTTCCTACTTTATCAGCAAACCCACCCCCAGCTCAGATACTGGCACTTGCCATTCCTTTCTGATTATCCCCCAATTTCCAAGTTTCACCAACTTTGTCATATTCCACAAGATAGCAACTTCCTGCTCGATATTTTAGCACGTTCTGGTGCTGAGGTTGTGGTACCCTGCACACCTTGTGTGTCAGTCACCAGCTCAGCCCTGCCTGCCTTGATTGATGGACTTTTATCTCGTGGAATTTGCTTTATCTCAACAGCCCTTCCTCTCCCTTTTTTCCAAGAGCAGGAAAGCCTGGCTGCTGCTCTCCCATTAAAAAAGTTTATACATCAATCCAGGTGAGATGGGAGTTCAGCCTTAACATCTCTGCAAGTGCTGCGTGTGCTGATGTTCAGGGAATGGATAAAAGTTTGGGCCTGTGGAGTCTTTGCTCCTTTTTGTCAGGGTTGGGATTAAATGTCTGGGCTCAGATGTTTATTAGTTTTTATCTACGTTACAGACTCATAAGTTGTGAGTTCTGTAGTATTTGACTTTAACAGGCTAAAAATGGAGCCCCATCTCTCTCCCTACAAGGCCTTGTAAGGATAAACTGTCCAATTAAGAAATGACACCTCAGTTTTTTTACTTTTAACCCAATAACCAACCACCCATGGCCTGCGATGAGGATTTTTTATCCAATTACACAAACCCACCCAAACCCATGGAGAAGGAGTAGGAGAAGGTAAAGAAGAAGGACCAGGGTCTGCCCTAAAGCCTCCATCTTGCTTTATATATATTGCTATATTCTTAAACTCTTAAATTTTCCCACCTGTGATATCACACACTTCTGTTCAAACTCCACACCCACAATCCCGGTTCCATCATTCCATTTTGGGATCCTTCTCCACAGCCTCAGGTCAGTGCAGTGTTCTCTTGGGGGTCAGTGCCTGGCAGCACAGAAATCCAAAATTCTCACTAACCAGGGCTCCAACATGGGCCTACTCAAATAAATACTCATTCTATTAAAACAAGATTTACAGGGCTGGATCTGTGCATGGAAGTGCTGGACTTACCCCATAATATTCTGTGCAGAACTCACCCCATAAAATTCCTGGAAGGCTTTGCCTTGTCTGTCCAGCTTGGATTTGTGAGCGTGTGTGCCTGTGCTAAACTTCTTTTTGCAGCTGCTATTGCTAGTTTAGCTTTTTTAATCTGATTTTATTGTGCTGTAAACTCCTTTCTCTCTTCTGGAAAGTAATTTCACTTCCCTCTGTGTGAGGAATGTGGTAAAAAACTTACAACTATTAAGTAAAAAAATACAGAGAGTTTTGTTTGCCTCCAGCCTGGTTTTTTATTTTACCTCTGAAGCTTCTGGCAATATCCATGGCCTGGGAAGTGATGCTTGTTTTGCAAGCTTTCCAATTAAGCAGCTTTTCTTCATCAAATTCTGCTCTCGAGGACTTTCAGCATCTGCTGGCTCAGAGGAAAAGGTTCTCAGTGAAAATCCTAATTTCACAAGTACTTTCTAATCACAGCATGTAAGTTTTTATAGGATATTTCAGATTTTTGCTCCAAACTCTGACCTGTGCTTCGACAGATAATTAAGCTCAGTCTTAGCCTTGAAGCAGCTGGGGAAGAAGGAGCAAACAGGAGGGATTCATCCAAACTTCTGGCTACTCTGAGATGGAAAAACGCCTCTTTTAAAACACTGAAAGTTGAAAAAGCCACAAGAATCCATGGAGGAATAGCGGGAAAATTGTCTTCTCCTCCATTTCATGTTTTTTTTATGGGTACTTTCCATGGCTGAATAAATTATAGGGACTCTTACATCCTAAATGACAGTTTTTGGCTGGTTTTAAAGTGTTCCAGTTTTTCCTACAGGTTTTGAGGTTCCAGCCTTGGGAAGTACCACAAGAGACCAAGGAAAATGGGATTAATTTGGTGAGTGGCACAAATCAAGCTCTGTAAAAAAAAAATATGCTGGTGGATTTTATTTGGACCCAATGCTGTTGTCTTTTAAATTATTATTTTTATTGTTACCATTACTATATTTAATTTTAATAATAATTTTTCCTATTTTTCATTATTATTTTATTATTATTCTACTATCATCATTCTAATTATTCTCATTATTATTAATTCTGAGCAGACAATCTGCTCTATTCACCAGATCAGGATTACATTCTTTGTACAATACTTTTCCCTGCATTTTTTCATTTTCAGCTCCAAGTTTTCAAGCCAACTCCAGGTAAAACGTGGCATATTCATGAGGAATGTGGTGTCAGCCACGGAGAACTGAGGTAGAGCCACATTTAAGTCAATTAAACCTTGACCTGGACAGGTAATTAATGTTTTTTTCATTGACAATAATGAAGGAAAGGTTAAAAAATATAAATGTTGGAATACCTAAAAAAAAACCCAAACAAACCCAAAAACAAACAAAAAAAAGGAATTAGAGATGAAAATCATGACCACAACTAAGTAAATGCAAGCAATATTTCATATTTTTCATATTAAAATATGAAAAATTACTCACAGAAATAATTTCAAATTATTTCAAATTATTCACAGAAAATATTAATATGTGATTCAACTCTCCTTAAATATCCATTTGGGTTGATTATAAAAAAAAATTCCATGATTTTTCAATGGTTTTTCTGCAGCAAAAGCGTGCTTGGAACACTCAAAAATCTGTTTTTTCTTTTTGTTCTGCCTCATTTATTTGTTGTTTTCAGCCACGGTTTCAGGTGAGCACTGCAAAGTGTCAGAGGTGGTTAAAGAACATTATTGATTCCAAAACTGCTAAAAGACAGAACAAGTTTGGGATGAAGGGATCATTTTTCTGCATGGTGAAGGTTTCTCAGCCGCCAGTTTTGTTCCAGGGTGACTGGGCTGAAATGAGTTTTTAATGAGTCAAGGGAAGGGCTAAACAATAGCACAAAAAGGAGCAGATTTTATGAGATTTAAGAGCAAAAAGAGGGAGATTTTGTAAAATTTCAGAGTAAAAAGAGTCAGATTTTATAAAATTATTCAGGGGCAAAAATAATAAGAGGCAGATTTTATAAATTAATTCAGGTTTTCTTGGCTGAATAGGAAAAGTTGTTGGCTTGATCTACAGAAATTACATGAAATGGTAGGAAAATCCAAGTTAAAACAGGCAGGATTACTGAGGTTAGCAAAGAGTTAATGGATTTGGAAAGGAAAAAAATTATTTGACAGTGCTGGGCACAAAACCAAACAAGGATTTTTGCCTATTTTAGTGCTGCTTGGAAAAAACAAACAAAGGATTAAGTGGCTTTAAATTAGAGGATGGAAATAACACCTCAATTATTATTTGGGAATTTGGGAAACCACGAGAGGAGCTGTTGAAATCCAAAGTAACTGAAAAATTGATTTTAGTGGTGTCTGCGGTTCAAAGAAGGGAAGTTTCTTGCATTTGTTGTTTTCCATATTTTAGGAATCAGCAGAAGTAGAACTGATTCAAGGATATCCTTGTGGGAGATTTCCCAGATTTAGGTTGGAAACAGATTTGGAATTCCAGTGTCTAAACCCCACCCTTGAATCTTGAGGCAGCAAATATTCTTGGGATCACAAAGAGTCAGGAAAGAAATTTCTCCTCATTTCCTGGTCCCATCCATCTCTTCCAGGAGCTGCCTCAACATCCAGACCCGTGATTTCCACCTGCGCCAGGTTTTTTAGGAGTACAGTTCATGAAAGGTTGGAGAAAGGCCCTCAAACCAAGCCCAACCACTGGCTCAGCTCACCACCAAACCCTGTCCCCAGGACCCATATCCTGAACAGGTCCAGGGTTGGGCATTCCACCTGCTCCAACACCTGAGCAACCTTCTGGTGGGGAAATTTGTCCTGATATTTAATTTAAACTCTCCAGCTCAATCTTGAGCTGATTTGGGAGAGATCCCCATTGGATCAAGCTCCACCATGAAGTCACATGGTTGTGTCTGATGCAGGTATGGGTATTTTTTACCCAATTTATCATATCTTTCTTAAAAACATTGTTTATTTTGATGAGAAAGCAAAGAGATCACGTTTCTTCAGCTGTCCCATCTATTCCTGGTCTTCAATCCAGGGGTGGGAATGGATCCTGTGGTGGGATTGCTCCTCTGGAGAGCTGGCAATAATGGCAAAGGAGACTCCATGATTTCTGAAGGCTCCTTAACAGCTCTTGTGGACAATGCTGTGTGGTTTTGCTTACCTGGCTTCCAGACTTACCGATCAATAAGTCCTGGCTCGTGTCTGGGTATTTTCTGCTCTCTCAGAGCTGTCATTTCTCACGCTGCATTTAAGAATTGGCTTTTTCCAAAGCCATTTCTTGGAGTGGTTGGGGTTGAACGTCGCTATTTAAGATCAACCCTTGAAAGAAATCAGGTTGAAACTCGAAGTGGAAAATGCTTTTTCTGAGACATAGCAGGCTGAGATCTGACAGTGCCTTCAGCTGCTACTTTCAGTCTCTTCTCAAAGTTCTTATGCTTCATCCTGAACCCTCCCTAGAGACTTGGTAAAGCAAATGTGGAAAATGCCACTGTGCTCTTTATAAATGTAGACTAGAAGTGTTTCAAACCCCAAAGTTTATCTGTCAGCATCAGGAAAAGCTACATTTCATACACTGGGTATGATTTGTTTCTCAGTGACAGCTCTTGTTCAGATCATTTTGTTCTAATTTTTTACTGGGTTGAGTGAATATTCTTTAATTTTGGTGAAATTTTAGGTCGCTTTACGCATCCCTGGTATTTTTCCTAAGGGAGCAGCTGTTCTAAAAACTTGATTGTTATGTGGAGTTTTCTCCTGGTGGCTTTAATTCTTTTTGTAGAATCACCTGATTTTAGAATAAGGGGGAGGAAATGGATATACACTAAATCTTCTGCCACTGATTATGTTCTCCTTGGCCTCTTGTCTCCTATTTTTTTGCCAACCAAATTCCAAGGATTTTCAATCAATGCATTAAAAATTTGGGTGATATTGTCCTGTATCCCAGCAGATCCCTTGGGAATATGACTCCACCTGAAGGGTTCTGACTGTGGGGATGGATTCAGAGGGTTTCTATTGTGTAATGGAGCAAATCTAAGTCTTTTATCCCCTTGGAAGATTAAAAAACTTTATATAAACAATGAAATAATGACAAGTTGAATTTCACTTGCCCATCCAATCTCTAAGATATCCATGACATGAAAAACTGAGAGTCTTTGCTCTTGAGCTGCCTTTCCAAATGGATTAATCTGATTTATTCCAGTGAATCTCTGAGTTCCCATTCAAAGACATCCAGTGTTTCGGGAGGGATGTAAAATTGTGGAAGAAATTTCATTGTGGTGTCTCCTCCCAGCTAAATCAACTCACTGAGTTATATTTAGCAGAGTGTGATGCTCCTGAACTCGGGAACAAATCTGTCTGGGCTTTCAGGGGGGCTTGGGAATGATGAAAACTGATGCCCTGAATGCAATTTGTTTGGTTTTGTGCTCTCTGGCTTCATAAACTCTTGAAAATTGCTATAAATACAGTCAGGCACGGCGCAGCAAGAAGCAGAGGAAAGCAGAAACCTCTCCTCTGGATTTTCCAGCTCCGTGCACACTGTCTTTGAAATGCTCCTTTAAAATGTGCATTACTCATTGTATTCCTGTAACCCTCAGAGCATGACAGGAAACCAGGGACTCTGAGGGCTTGTCACCCTCATCTGGGACATCAGCAGGCTGGGGGAGAGGAGCAAAAAGGGCGAAGGCAAATATTCAGCTGTGTAGAAACCCGCGTTTTGACCCTTTCATGTGTCAGTCATTCATCCTGTCCATGGCAAAGGAACACCTGACGAAAAGCTGGATGTAATTGTCCCACGTTGTTACTGTCAGATGCTCCTAAATAACCTTTGTTGTTGGAGCTGCCAGGACTCAGCTGATAAAAGATGTTTGGATTTAGTTCATCATCCCTTTTCTGGAGCCACAGAAGTGAGGAAACACTTCATCTTCTCTGAAGGGTGGAAAACAGCGCTTAAAGCCTCAAAGTTTGGTGTGGTTTAATTATTGGGAAGTTGTTCCTTGCCCCATTCGGATAAAATCAGAAATCAGAGAATAGGGGACAGAATTTTTGGAATATTTGCTAAACTGTGCGGGGCTGGATCTCTTCCATTCTTTAAAATGTCCTGAAAAAATAGAACCAAATTCTCTAAGTGGCCTAAACAAGAGACAGAACTGGGCTGGAAAAAAACAAATGAAAGGAAAATAAAAAAAATTATTTTGGCCAAGCACAAATCAGAGCCCCCAAGACTCGTGTTGGCCTCGCTGTCCCTGACAGTGACGCTTCCCTGATTTCCTCTGTGGGAAAGGGAGGACTGAGAGGATTTTAATATTTTTCCCTTCTGATCCCAGGGCATGCTGGAAGAGATTACCCCAATCCTTTAACAGACAGTGTTTTTCCTTGCACTGAAATTTTAATTCCATATAAAAATCCCCTATATTTTGGCAGGGCTCAGAAACGCCAGAGCTCGTTCCTTTGGTGAAGTCAACTTCTTTAAACAGCTGATGCTTTGATCAGACTTGCAGATAGGAGAGGGATAAACAAGCATTTCCCAGCTTTTTCCCTCCATTCTTACAGCAAGAATCAGGCATTGACTGGGAACAGCAGATCTATTGCTCAGCCCCATGTATTTGAATAAATAACACATTAAAAATCCCTGTTTATCTGTTTGCCTTCTCCCCTCCTCGATTCCCAAAACCAAACTGAATTTTAAAGCATGCCTGGATTAAAAAAAAAAAAATGGAGCAGTTAGAGTTATTATTTTGAGTAGTTGGAGAAACACTTGTGAATCTTGCATAAATATTAATAAATAATAATAATATTAAATGAGTAGTACCCTGTTTTCTTGTCTAATGTTCTGTTTTTTGTTCTGTGCATGCTGCTATAAATCATGCAGGATGTTCCTCCAACTCCTGAGACACCCAGAAAAGGCTTTTTCTGGGTCATGAGTTTGGGAATTTGCTTTTTTTGCCCAAAACATCTGGTTTACATGCTCACCTTCACCCCAGGTGGGAAATGGCAGGAGGAAAACATTGTTATCTTTGAAGCTGTGCTTGGTTATTCGTACAGGAGCCATGCCCTCTATGAATTATTGTATCCCCTATTGAAAAAGGTGGATATTGTGGGGAGCCGGGAGGGCTGGAACGACACGCTCAGCAAAGGAAAAAGTGTTTGTGGCAATAAAAATGTAAAGGTTGGATTCTAACAGCTCCCCTCTGTGCAGAAGGGCGGCGAGGGATGGAAGGGTGAGGCTGTAGCAGTGGAATAATCGAGGGGTTTATTTCAACAGAGGCCATGAAAGCAGAATTGGAACGGGCTCACGGAAATAAATCAGGATTTCTGCTGCAGAAACTTGTGGGAAATGGGGGGTTCAGCCCAGCTGCTTGCAGAAATACCAAATGCAGCACTTTGTTGGTAAAGGAGAGGGTGGATGTGGCATT
>NW_005054309.1:10030893-10034860 GCF_000277835.1 Geospiza fortis | reverse complement strand
TACAGAGCTGTGTGTGACTCCCATTGGTCAGGAGCTCTCTTCCCAATCCCTTTATTGGTCAGTAACAAGTTGTTATTCTCTTTTGATTGGTCACTCCAACCCCGGTGTGTAGGTGCTGAAAAGTTGTTTGTGAGAGATAGTTTTCATTTTTCTAAGGGTGTGCAAACAGTTTATCCAGGTGCTGGTTGTTTTTCCCCAGGAATGGATTGTTATGTTCATGAACTGCTCACACCAGGATTGCTTCCACATGGGAATTGCAGAGGGCCACCTTGGCTTAGCAGAAATGACAGGCCAGCCAGAGCAGGCCTGGTTTTATAATTTTCTTTATAATTTTCTTTATAATTTTTCTACCTTACTGCCATACAAGGTGCCATGGCCAAGACAAGGGAGTCACTGCAGGTCAATGATTGCGGTCTGAGTGAGGCCAATGGTTCAGAACTCTGAGAAACTTGTGTAAAAACAAGTAAATTTTTCTTTTCGGGACAGTTATTGCATGTATTTTTTCTCTCTTTGAAGCCGTTTTTCAGAAAGAGGTGAGAAATTGTTGTGCTGTGACAAAACAAGAGCTGCCATATATCAAACAAGGTCCTTTGGTTTCCTTTTCTGTTTGTTGGTTTACGTTTTGAAGTTGCTGTGACCTCCACATACATCTAAAAAAATTCTTTGGCAGCTTTCTTTTCCCTGCATGTCTTGTCCCAACCTTCCCCAAATTTTGTGTTCCTTTGTTCCATATTCCTTTTCCTGGCACCACAAGGCCTCTGTCCCACAGGACCTGGCTCTGGGAATAACTGGATATCCATGAAAACCTTTTCCATCATGACTTGTGAAGAAAAAGCTGGAGGGGAGAGGATTGGGGCAGGAAGAAGCTTGGATTGAAAGCAAAGGTAAGGGTTTCATTCCTAGTGGCTGAAATAATTAAATGTGTTTATCTTTACAATCAGCTCTTCAAGTTTCACCTTGGATCAAGCAAAATAAGCCAGGCTTTCAGTAGATATTATCTTTTCAATTGTAGTTCTTGATATCCTTGCATTTATTCATTTCATGTAATTTCAGGACACAACATAATAACAGAAAAATGCTCTTGTTGGCAGCTTCTGTTGAACTTAATGTCTCTGTACTAAATTCAATTTAGGATTTGCTCCACTTTGAGCATTTTGCACCCAGCATCTCATATTGTGGAAAACTCCTCATTTTGGTGGTACAGGTTGTTTCCCCTGTTAGCTGCAGCCTGTGGTTTTTATGTTTTGATGGAATGAATCAGTCTGGAGGCCAAAAATTCTGCTTTCAGGTTCCATTCTAGTTCCTGCCTGAGGAGTGAATTTACAGCTGCACAAAATGTAAACCAGCAACACCAGAGGAAAGGGTTTAATTCCCAGGAGCTGGAGGAAATGTGGCAGGGCAGCCTCGTGCCTGATTCTCACAGGTCTCTGCTGAAGGGCACGAGGTGATCTGGAGCAAACTCAAAGCAGGGATAACTCAGGGCATGAGCACTTGGATCCTTTCTACTCCAAAACACCCAGGGTGTAAAATTCCAACTATTTTTTTTTATGCCAAAGTGTTTGTGGCAGTCCCTAATGTGATGCAGACAAAGAATGGGAGGAGAGGTGATCACCCTGCTTGGTTCAAAGAGGAGGTTTTCCTGAAATTCCCATTTATTAAATGGACACAAAGGATATATTGAAATTTGCAGTGGATCCCTTGCTGGTGCCATAGAATATTTCTTTCAGTTTTGCACCTGTGCTTTTAATTCCCACTGTGCCCTTCAGGAATTTAAGGCAACAATTCACCTCCAAAATTCAGGGGAAAATTAGAATAAAAATTAGAATAGCAAAGATGAAAACATCAGGTGTAGAAAAACTAAATCCACATTATCCCTCCTTGCCCCCTCAAAACATCCCTTAAACTCTCCAACAGACAAAAACTAGACTAGGAAAACTTTGTTTGCCTCAGGAATAATTTCAGTATTAATGAGAGTGTAATTGTACCTTTCAAATAATTTGTATTCCATGGTCAGAAAAGTCTTCTGGGTGTGAATTTCCTCCCAGTTGCAGCCTTTCCATCAGTGGGATCGTTTATAGGATTTCTCTCAGCCCTGGGCTGGGATGGATGAGTCAATGTGTTTGCAGTTGGATGGGAGTGGGCAGGGAGAGCTGCAGGAAATGGGATGTGAAACATCCACACGGAGAAACGGGGCTGGGAAATGACTGCAAAACCCAACAGTTGCTCCTCTCAGACCAAAACACAGACTCCACACCAAACTCCACAAATATCACAGCTGCCACAAGCTGTGGAAGCAAAGATTCCCACGTGGAGAGGTTTGGATTGAAATTTCAGGAGAAATTCCTGCAGGAATTTGTTCAGGAAAAATTCTGAAGCACCAGGCAGGGATGGAGTCCCCATCCCTGGAGGGATTTAAAAGTTGTGGCAATGTGGGTTAGGGGTGGCCTTGGCAGTTCTGGTTCACTTGATGATCTTAGAGGGCTTTTCTGACCTTAATGATTCCCATTCTGTGAGGTAAAACAGCCCTGGACACATTCCAGCCGTGAGTAAAATCTCTTTTTGACGGCTGTGAGGATATAAAACAGCAACAGAAATTTAAACTCTTTAATAAAATGCTTTCCAAAGGACTTTTTGGAAATTTCATCCCCAGCTTGGGCCCAGTGAGGCTTTGGGAGGTGGGAGCAGAAAGAGAATTATTTTAAATAATTGACTCACATGGAAATGATGAACAGCTCTGGAAATAATTTCTTCCTGAAGCAAATAATTGCAGAGTGTGAATTCAGAACACAGCAATGATTGGTGGCTTTCCTTGGTTATTTGTTTAGTTTGGTTTATTTTGCCAGAAATTTCTATCCATACGTTTGAGGACAAAACTGTACCTCAGGGAACTTCAGGTACAATGCACAAAAAAATGAATTTTTAAATGGGAAATAATAAGAGTAATGCATCATTACTGACTACCCTGGTGCAAATTTATAGCAGCTCCATTTTTAGCCATTAATAAACAGGCTAAATATTAACATTAATTTCCCTGGAATATTGGTTATTATATTATTGAGTTATTAATGAATTATATTATTGAATTGTATTCTGAACACCCAGCATGCTAAATGTGGTATTTAATTGTAAATTACTGCCTCATTGCTCCATATTTTTAAAACACAATCAATATTTCACGGTTTTTGTGGTTTATGTCTTCTACTTTGGGTTTTTCACTGCCTATTTTTGAAAACTTTCTTTTGTTAGAACCCTGTTGTTCACTGCTTCGCTCTGAATCAGGATTTTGATGAAACACGTAAGAACTAAGAATGGGAGGGTAAGAGTTTAATGCTTCTTGAAGTGCCGTGTAATGCTTGGAAGAATCCCATCACTTGTAGCAGGAGCCCTCATGCATGATCCCAGAATGTTTTTTATATGGGAAAGGAAAGGAATGGAATAGCTCCTTCATTCCAGGCACATTGGCTTTTTGTGGAATGACAAACTGATTACCTCTGACTGCTGAAAGCAGGATTTCAATGTGCTGAACAAATTGGCTTTTAATATTTCCCTATTTATATAAATGTATATCACCTTAAAATACGGGATTTCCATTTGGGATTATGTTAATGGAAAAGTTCAGCTTCACAGGCAACAGGATGGAAAAAAGCCATGGGGTTTCAGGCTTTGGTTCAATTTGAGGATGTGTAAAACTCATCAGACTGGGTCACAGAATGAGCTCCTGGAGTACGAGCTGCAGATCTGATCCTTGTGGGCCTGGGAAACAGGAAATTGAGTGTTGGAGGTATTGAATTCTGAGCTTAAAAATCGATTCTGGATCTGCATAAGGGGGTCTAAAACCAAATAAATCACCTGAAGGCCATGGCTCTCTGCAGCTCTGCTGTCCCTGTGAGGTGACCCTGCCCAGGTGGGGCTCACGTGGGGTTTGTGCTCCTGGAGCAGGTCCCAGCTCTTGGCAGGAGTCCCCAGA
>NW_005054309.1:10006541-10030825 GCF_000277835.1 Geospiza fortis | reverse complement strand
ATTGAGGGACTTAAATGGGAAAGGGTGAGATGGGATCTGATGGATCCCAGCCCAACAGACAGGGTCTCAGCATGGTCGTGGAATGCTTTGGGTTGGAGGGACATTGAAACCATCCAGTGCCACCCCTGCCATGGCAGGGACACCTCCCACTGCCCCAGGTGCTCCCAGCCCCATCCAGCCTGGCCTTGGGCACTGCCAGGGATCCAGGGGCAGCCACAGCTGCTCTGGAATCCCATCCCAGTCCTTCCCCACCCTCCCAGCCAGAAATTCCTTCCCAAAATCCCATCTAACCCTGCCCTCTTTTGGTTGGAAGTCTGCGAATTTGGCACAATGGACCCTTAGATTCCATCCAAAGAATATTCTGAGGATTGGAGATCCCAGTAGCAGGAATATTGGGGGAGCAGGAGAAGGAAGAGCAGTTTGTGCAGCTCAGACCTCAATAATCTTCTTTTTTTTTTCCTTCTTCCTTAAGCAATTACAGAGCTGAGGTGGCTGGAGGAGCAGAAAGGAATAAAGAAAAGGGGGAAAGGAGATGGTTGTAGTCATAAAAGTTGCAGGAGAGGCATGCCTTGTTTTATTGATGTGAAATTCCCTGGATGCCCAAGTGACTTCACTTCTTAGGAGAAATCTCGGCGATGTTTCAGGAGGGGATATTCTAAATGAAATGATCCATCTGTAAAGTGCTAAAAATACATTTCCTCTCTGGTGAGTTCTTTAACTTTGAGCTTTCCGGCTTTGGGAAATTACCTTTGAAGCTCCTGTTGTCTGCACCATCTCTGTGGGAGCTCTGTTCCTTAAAACTGGGGGATTATGGGGGAAAGCAATATTTTTTTCTTGATTTTCCACTTTGCAGGAAAGGTTGTTCCTGCTGTTCTGCCTCTTCAGGATCTGTTTCCCCAGGAACACAGACATGGAAAATTGTGCTGACACAGTGAGGAGACCTGGCTGCTGTTGCAGAGGCGTTGGTGTTGTGAGACTTTATTGGAAATCTGGGAAAATTCGTGTCATCCCTGACTACGATCTGTCCCCAGGGAGTACAAACTAATTCTGAGAAAGAGAGGGAAAGCAGAACACCCCAAAGATGTTCAGAACATCTCCTCAGCAGTTTCCTGCATTTCCCCAAACACCAGCATATTTTAGGATGCACTTTAACACTGCTTTTCCCCTCCAGGAAAACTGAGCTCCTTTCTTTCCCCTAGGTAAGCTCTTAGAGGTCTCATTTTGATTTTCTGTATAAAATAAATATCCCTATATTCTAATGACAACCCTTCAATGGAAATGGATAAATGGCTACAGTGGCACTTAGAGAGGATCCTTCTCTTTTAAGAAGCCCCAAATCCCTTTCTGAAGCCACCGGGACATCATGAGGGTGAAGCTAGCCTTCAAAAAATCTCTTTTCAGGCTTCCCACTGATGGGAGCCTGTGCTGCTGAAAGGTGCCAGTTAATCCTTAAACAAAGATTTCTTGTCCCAGGTTCCTGCTGGCCCAGAGCCATTTCTAGCTGGGAAAATCTGACTTTCCTCTGTTATTGTCTCCCCCTCCCTCACAAACATTATCTCCCAAACAGGAATTTCTCTTTCATCTTGCCATCATGGCAGCTCAAGGAGATGCTTTTCATTTCATAACCGCATCCCTGAGGACAGAGAGCCAATGGTGAGCCTGAATTCCCAAAAGCTATTTCCTTTGGTATCCATACCCTCTTCTCCTTCTGTTGATGCAATCTAAAGTTGGAGATGGAAAAAAGCTACTGTTGTTCAGAGATGAACTTGCTAAACAAGTTCATCTCCTGCCAGGGTAGGAGGTGTTCTCTGTAGTTTATTTCTGGTGTTTTGACCAGTTTGTTATTTTGAAGTTTATTGTATCTGTCTGTTACAAAATAGGAGTTTCTTCTGTTATCCATCCTAAATTTTTGTTCTCCTTATTTCATTTTTCCCCCTCTCCTCCCATTTCTATTTTCTTGCAGCTCAAAAGTAGGGAATGCCACACCTTTAACACTCACAGAGAAGAATCTTTCTGTGAAAATAACAAATTGAGGAAGCTTTGTGTAAATTTTTACTTCTAAATCTTTAGACAGGATAAATCTGGGTATGAAACATAAGATTGGTGAAGAAAAGAGCAGGCTGATGCTCCTGGTGGCCCTTGAATTGCTCTGAGGCAGTGTCTGGCTGAGGAATGGGGGAGAAATCCATCTGACAGCTGTTGGCTTCTCTGTGGGTTTTGTGGGGTTCTTTTTTTGGTTGTGTGTGACAAACACTCGCTGTCACTGCAGTCTCAGCGAGTTCCCTGATGTGATGCAAAAGGCAGAAGCGCAGAAGCGTTTTGGGCAGTTCTGCTTGTTCCTCTCAATGTCACTCCGGGGGCTGGCAGCTGTCAAACCCACAGAGACGGGTCCTGACCAGGCTGGGAGGGATCAGCACTGATCCCTTGGAAAAGGGAGATGTAGGAAAGGCCCCCAGCCTCGAGCCTTCACCTGAGCCCCTTTGGGAAGGGGCAGAGCTGCCTCAGGCAGATGATGGGCATGGGAAGCCACAGGAACCATGGAGATGTGGCTGCTCTGAGGCAGGAACAGGTTAATAAGCACTGAGAGACAGAGGGGGAAGAAATCAAAGCACAAAAGAAATGTCTCAGTCTTTCTTGCAGTGCTTTGGATCCAGCCTTAGCTCTGCTTGGCCTCCCCTTTCCCCAGCCTATTCATAGCTCTGTATTTAACACTTGTGTTTGCTTTAAAATCCCAAAGTACATCAAGGCTAAAGAGAAGCATCTCTGCGGCTCTTTGTTGTCTCTGGCAAAGGCTGCAGCTGAGAGTCCTCACTCCCTGGCACCTCCAGACACTAATTACAGATGTCAAACGAGGTGTGGGCTGCCACCACCACCATCAGAGGAGAGTTTGCTTTGATGTCTCACACCTTCCCTGCCTGACTGAAGTGGCTGCCAGAGGTGCAAGACATCCTAATCCCTCCCTCTCTTCCTGCCTGTTTATCTCTGGGAAGCTTTCCAGGTAAAATATGGGAGTGAAACAGGGCACTGGTGGAGTGATGCCTCAGGTTTGAGCTTCTCTGTGTTTCACATTCTGTTCTGCTTTAGCGTGTGGGTCTGAGCTTAATAAGAGATGGTGAGCTCTGTGCACAGAGCAGGGAGACAAAACAATTCCTGCTCCAGCTGGGCACCAAGGACAAATGATCCAAATCTCAGCACCAAGAGCACAAACACCGTGGGCTGGAGAGAGAAAAACAAGCAGGGTGGGACTGCAGGGGCTAAAGCTGGAATGGGACAATGAACTGCAAGGTGCAAATGGAGCAGAACTGATCCCAGGGAGAGACCCCGGGAGCGCTCGTGCATTTTGGGGCCATTTTGGTTCATCTTGGGTGCAGCCCTGGCTGGGCTCTGGTGCTGCCCAAGGTGGATCCATGGAGGAGATCCTTTGGATAAATACCTGCTTTATTCTGGGCCTCTGCCCAGCCTCTGCTCTAGCTCAGCCTTCTCATCAATGCCCTCCTTGCTTTGAGGTGCTGCCTTTGTAAAGTTTGTACATTTTGTCCTGTTCCCAGTCACCTCTGACCTGAGGTCAGATGCACACACAGCTTTTACTTAAAGGCATTTTGCAATTTTAGTTCAATAACAGCTCTGATAAATCTTTTTATTCTTGTGGAAGAGAAAACCTTGATGCTTAAGGTCAACTTCATAATTTTTTCACTAATTAAAAAAAATAATTCTGCAATGATCTCCCTGAAAGGAGGTGGTGGTGAGGAGGGGCTCAGCCTCTTCTTCCAGTGACTGGAAGAAGTAAACAGTAAACCAGTGACTAGACAATGGGAAATGGCCTTACATTGTGTCAGGGGAAGTTCAGACTGGATATTAGGAAGATTTCTTTGCACTGGAGGAGTGGTTAAGCTTTGGAAGTCCCCATCCCTAGAAAAGTTCAAGAGATTGCAGTGTTTCAGCCTGGTTTAGGCAGGGTGGTGGTCAGTCAAAAGGTTGGACTTGATCTTGGAGGTATTTTCCAACTTTAATTTCATTTAATGTTATGATTCTATGATCTGTTTCTTTTGAGAACTCACAATCCTGGTGCGGCTGACATGGTGTTCACTGAAATTCCCTCTCCCTCTGCTCCATTTGCACCTTGCAGTTCATTGTCCCATTCCAGCTTTAGCCCAGGCAGTCCCACCCTGCTTGTTTTTCTTTCTCCAGCCCACGGGGTTTGTGCTCTTGGGCTGAGATTTGGATCATTTGTCCTTGGTGCCCAGCTGGATTAAAGGTCCAGGAACCTTGAGATTCCAGCTCAAGCATTCCTCCAGAAGGGGCCTTTCACTGAACCACTCTGCTCTGCTGTAAAATTACAAATAATAACTCATCTACAAAATATTTCTGCTTGGAACCAGAAGCAGGGATGTAAAACATCCCCCTGTATCTGGGGAAAACTTTGTGTCCTGACGAAGCCTTGGGGCCATCCACGTGGGATATGTTTAAGGGAGACTGAGTTTTCCTGAAACCTTCAGGAAATGTGTCTTGTGGTAAACAGGTTTCAAAGAGACAGAGCTGCCACAATTTCAGCTTTGAGCAGTGAACACTGTAAATATAAATTGCCATTATAAGATGCAGTAATTGTGATTTCCAGGAGTTTAACTTTCCTATTTTATCCTGCTGTTTATACCCAACCAAGAGCTGGAGTGATATAAAAATACATAGACTCACTCAAATGCTCACTAATACACTGTTTAATTCAAATTGTCCTTAAATAGCTTCCTAAGTTTTATTTCATTTTGTTATTTTTCGATTTATTGCTGCTTTAGTTCATAAAGCTGCTGGGTTCCAAAATCTGAATTACAGTCCCTCTCTTTTTTTTTACTATAACAGGTTGTATACAAGTATTCTTGATTACTTTCCTTTAGTTCCTCGTGAAATAATAAAGTAACAGCTTTTTATGCTCTATTTAAATTTTGAGTGCCAGCCAAGCTCCGTCTCTCCCTGTTTTATCATCCATTTAAAGTGAGTTTTGTGATCAGCTCTGCCCTGCACACCATAAAGCCTCCCCTCACTATCCGTGCTGATAACTCCAGAGATTTCCAGGCTGGGAAATTGTTGGTCATGCTTCCCTGGCTCTGCTTCCCCCAAGAATCCAGCCCTTAGGAAATTCATATTCCCTGATCCCGAGATTACCCAGATTCCAGGAGCAGATGGTTCCGTGGAATTTCCAAGGTCAGCGCTCAAGGAGCTTGGAAAACTTTCACTGGACATTTCCATGCTCCACAACCTCAATAACTTCTCTCTCTGATGAGTTTATTTGCTTGATCTCGGGCTCTTTTTCTCCCTGAATGGTCTCTTACTTTTCAATAAAAGCCCTAAAAGGAGAAGATGGAGTTTTAAGTCCTAATATTGGCTCAAAACAAGGCTCCTGTTGGTTTAAAAGGACCTTTCACCCTTCTCAGGGCTCTTCATGATGCCAATGTTTGTTCTTCTGGCACCATCCAACCCAAACCTGGTAGTAACTCCAATTCAAGTCATACGAGGTAAAAAATAAACCAGAGTGACTCTGGACACCAAATTATGGCTGTGATGAGTTAAAGGATGGGGTGAAAATTGCAGAACTCAAAGTAACCCCATTCAAAACCCCTACAGGACAGGTAAAACCTGTTCCCTCTCAGCAATCTTCCCTCCTGACAAATGTCTGGGAAATTAAAAGCAAACAGATTGATGGAAAATGAAAATTCCCCCTCACAAATGCTATTTTTTGGTTATATTCCCCCATCAGCAATGGGCTGATGTTGCAAATGAAAAACGTGGATTATTGCTGTGGAAAGAATCTCTGCAGAGGAGGCATCGAGCTCCATTCAGCTCCAAGAAATGGTGCTTAACTGGGGCTGTAAAATGAAAAGGCAGCAGCAGGGAGAACACAGCGCTGGGAGCTGGGTTATTATACCCAAATTTTAACATTAGCAAGGAGTAAGATGCAAAATGTGATTTCTGAACATCTCCAGAAGCCTGTGCTCTTAAAATGGATTCATTTTAGGAGACACTGCAATGTCTGTATCCCCACAATGACTCACTAACCCTCTTATTATGCTTAAATATTATTATTGAGAGTTTTATTCACAGCACTTTTATTTTTCCTGTATTTTCTGAGATGCTTCCATGTCAAAAATTACCTCACTTTTAATATAATAGTTGATACTTAAATTTTGTCCTTTTTTCCAAGCTTTGTCTTTTAAAGAGCAGCTCAGAAATTTGTCATCTGTCTGCTGCAATAATGCCGAATAGATATGAAAATTCTCCTGAAATTTTTCCCAGCAGCATTTGTAGCAAATCTGTCTTTTCGAGGTCGTTTCCCTCCTTATTTAGACACCCAAACCTTGTTAGCAGACCCTGATGTGGCATTTTGGTTGCTTTCCTCTCTGTCCCAGCATGGTTTTGCCTGGGTTTTACCCACCTGAGGATCCAAAATCCATTCTAAGGCACGGCAGGGACTCAGTGTACTGAAGGCTGAACAGCCCCAAGGCTTCCTCAGGACACTGTTTTCCCCAGATACAGGGGGATATTTTACATCCCTGCTTCTGGTTCAATTCCAAGCAGGAATATTTTGTAGGTGAGTTATTATTTGTGCAAGCAAGGACTGAACCTCCTCTGCAGAGCCGGGCTTAAAATGCTTCAAACCAGGGAGTTCTGCTGGAACTCCGACACGTTCCCTGCCTGCTCCCAGTGTTTCTCTTGCTCCAGTTGGTTTCATCCTTTCCCTTTTGTGTGTTTTCGTTTGAAGGGAAGGTCAGGGAGCCGCTGGTGTCCCAGCAGAGCGGGAGGGAGCTGCCGCGAGAGCGCCTGGAAGGGAACTTCAGAGGGGAACAAAGGCAGCTGGGAGGACCCAGAGGTCCAAGGCACAGCCCTTTGGAAACAAGAGGTCAGGCGAAGGTTTCAAATTGTGTATGGCTTTCTCCCGGCTTTGATGGAAAGTTCTTTTGGAGCTCAGCTGGAAGAAAGGGCTCGGAGTGACGGGAGGGTTTGCAGCGGCGCTGATTTTTCTGCTTTCTCATCAGGACTGCACACTCTGCAATAGCCCCAGCCTTTTATTTGGCTGCTCAGAAGCCTGTGGAGAGGAGAGTAAATTATCCCCTTCAATGACAAATAGACTGTGTGGGTAAAGTGCACACACAGAAAATTAATTATTAAAAATCAAAATTAAAGCTCCTTCCCTCCTTCCCTCCTTCCCTCCTTCCCTCCTTCCCTCCTTCCCTCCTTCCCTCCTTCCTTCCTTCCTTCCTTCCTTCCTTGCTTCCTTCCTTCCTTCCTTCCTTCCGTCCTCCCTCCCTCCCTCCCTCCCTCCTTTCCTGTTGTGAGGACACAAATGTAGAAAGTTTAAAAATTAATAATTATACATTTTAAGCAGAAAAAAAATCCCATAATCTGAATAAATAACCGCCCCCTGCCATGGGCAAGGACAACTCCCACACTCCAGGCTGCTCCAAGCCCCATCCAAGCTGGCTTTGGACACTTCCAGGGATGGGCGCCTTGTGCGAGTCCCTCCTCACCCTCACAGGGAACAATTTCTTCCTAATATCCCATCCAACCCTGCTCTCTTTTGGCTTGAAGCCATTCTAACTTATCCTGTCATGTAAAAAAAAAAATATCTATGGACCATTGGCAATTTCCATTTCTTTACCTTTTCTCCCTTATTTTTCTTGGCAGCATGGTTGCAGAAGGGTGATACTCTGACATTCTGCAAAGGACAGCAATTGGATTTTTTGCTGCTTCCAAATTGATTTGGGTTTCAAACATGACTCAACAGACATACAAATCTTACTTAAACCTGTCAGATCCAGAATAAAATGTATCAGTTGATACAGAGTGACATTTTTAACTGAGATGTTTGATTTGCAAAAATGTTCTCAGTCCCAGCTTTTTTTTTTCTCCTCATGAACTGTAAAAGGAGTAGTTTTGGGCATGTCCTTACATATCAGAGTGGGCAATGATTGCCTTGATTGCTTTACCAGAGCAATGGATGGCATCATTAAATAATGAGGCTTTGAGTGTTTACATTTTGTAAATGCAAGCATGAGGCTTTAATTATTAAATTCAAATTAAATTTAATTATTAAATTCAAACCAATGAAGCAGATTGTCTGCATGACAAAATTCTGAAGGCTGACAATGCTCCTGGAATGAGGCTGGACTTGATCAAAACACAAAACTGAGAGAAATTGTGGAAAATTTTATAAAAAACAGGTGGACCAAGAGCTGGTTGCTTTTGAACCAGGTCAACAGGGTTGTCTCAAAATTGATTCAGACTTCCAAATCCATTCTGTTCACTGCCTCGGAATCCTGGAATGGTTTGGGTTGGAAGGGAATGTTAAAGCCCATCCCATTCCATTCCCTCCATGGGCAGGAACAACTTCCACCAGCCCAGGCTGCTCCAAGCCAACCTAGCCTTGAATATTTCCAGGACTGGGGCATCCCTGCCCTTTCTGGGCAAACCAGAGAGGTTTTTTTCCCACTTTTTTTCCCACCTTCAAAGACTTGGTTTTTATTTTATCCAAAGCCAAGGCTATGGAGTCACCACTGGTGCTTTTTGTGGTGGCCTTCTGGTCTGCACTGAAATTATAAATGTTAATTAGTGAAGTTAAGAGCAGTTGCAGCAGCACAGATCCATAACCCTGCTGAGGCTGATCGATGTCTGGGGGTGGTGGAAGGGGTGGGTTCAGTTCCCCACCAGCTTGGGGAAAATAAAATGTAAATCCAGACGTCAGCACCAGAAATCTTGAGGAGAACTTGGTGTTAATAAAGTCTGAAATGCCCCAAACCATGTGAATGAGCAGCAATGACCTGGTTCTATGAAAAAAAAAAAAAGTACAGAAAAACCTACTCAAGCTGTTTTAATTGATTGTTCAGTCACCTGCAAATGATGCCCCTGGCCATGAAATGCAAATTGACCTCGAAATATTCTTGTTCCTGTGAGGAGAACGAGGTCTGGTGTTCTTGGAGTCTCAATAAGCTTGGCTTGAGGAGCCTCTCCTCTGCACAGAGTTATTTATACAATGTGAATATATAGACCGTTGTATAAATTATATATTTTAAATGGAGATGTCTCATCTGTTTGTATCATCCCCTTGGTGTCCATGGCAGGAAAACTGGGAAACTAGAGACAGGACTCTGCCACCATTTATTTTTCAGATTGTCCCTTCAAATCCTGGGATATTTGCTGCATGTTTGAGCTTTTGGGGTATTTTCTCCAACCATATCTTCAGTTATCTAAATGATAATGTTTTTCTTTCTTCCTTTGAGAGACAATCTCATATTATAATCTAATTTCACAATCTAATATGTCACTGTCAGAGAGATATTTCCCTTTAAGCTGTGCTCCCTTTCGTTACCCTACATAATTTTCCCCTTCTTCAGCTCATTCATCAAACATTTATATGCAGTTTATGCACCTATTTACTCATTACTTAGCCCAATTTTACACCCTTAACTCATCCTCCAGTCTTACCCTGAAGGTTTATGGCAGCTCAGAATGTGATTTGATTGCTAGTGAAGAAGAAAGATTAATTTTTCCTGATTTATGTCACCGTAACTGTATTAGAACATTACCTGTCTTATTTATCCAGTGTCAGTGCATGGAGAATTATGAAAAAAAGTGCAGAAATTGGTCTGTTGGGCTTGTGTTGCACTTTGGGCAGAAGTTGCTAATCTGAAGTGACATCCAGCTGAAAAGCAGCAAAGAGCAGTGGGCCAGAATTGCTGTGCCTTGGCAAAATCCTATTTCCTTCTTTGTACTCTGCTTCTTGGACAGGAGAGGAATAATTTTGGTCTGTGGGGCAGAACCCAAGAAGCTCATAAATATGAATTTCTGAGTACAGGTGTGCATGGACATCTGGATGGGAAAGAGAACTGGTGCTGCTTGGAGACAACCAGAAAATAACAATAATCAGTGTTTTTCACATCCTGGAAATAACATTTCTGCGTTCCTTTTGCTTCACTTTGGGAAACAGACCCGTTCTGTGTTTTGTTACTTCAGAGCTGCTCAGAGGGCTCTGCTGGTGTGAAAACTCTGCTCTGGCTCTGTGCTCCTGCCCTATCCCAGCCCTATTAGAGGAAATCTTTGTTATTGACCCCAGCTGTGTGTGAGCTGCCACAGGGCCGTGCTGAGCAGCCCAACTTATTGATATTATCCATGCTGAGCAGCCCGGTTTATTGATATTATTCATGCTCCTGAGCCAGAGGGACTCCTGTGCAGCTGGCTGCTGAAGGAGGCATGCCCAACCCTCTGCTCTGGTGGTCTGGGGTGTGCTCAGGAAAGGGAAAATGTGATTTCTTTGCAACTCTGCAAATCTTTATTCCTGGCTGGGAACAAGCGTTTGGGGGGAGTGGTGTGAGGGCCAGTGTTGGATGTGTTGCTGAAACCCCAGGCTGAGTCTCTGGGGATGAAGGAAGGGAGCTTCTGTCAGTTTTTCTGATTTAAAATCATATTTTTTCATGCATGAGACAGTTTTAATAATTCCCCAAGCATATTTGGTAGAAAGAGCTGGAAAGTGCATGATGGGGCCGTGTAACATCTTCATTTTTCAGGCAAAGGGAGACGCTTTCCTCCACAGGTGTTGTCTCTTTGCTGGGTTTCCCTTCCCACGAGTATTATTCCACATTTTTTGGAGCCTTTTCCAGCCTCCAGCTCCTCTTGGCACCTTTCAAACTCTGCATCAGCCCAAGACTTTTGGGTTTGTCACCATCCCCAAGGTGCCAAACCCACCCCACTGCAGAGCCCACCCCTCCAAGCAAAGGCACTGACCTTCTCTTCAAATAGAATGATTTCCTTCCATAAACAACAGAGGGAACAAATGGCTGGAATTCACATCAAAAACAGCACAGAGGGGAAAATCAATTTTCAATGACTGCCCTCATTAGAACTGTAAAACTCTGACATTGTGCTACTGTATTTATTTATCCCTCTTTACTCCTCTTTGCAAATGTTATACATTCTTGTTGTTTCAGTGGTTCTCCTGGCTGGCTCAGCTCAGTTTTGTGTTGCAGTTGCTCCCTGTGGTTTTGGGGTTTTTTCTTCTCTTTTCTGTGCAGCTCCTCGTGCTGAGAAAAGCATCACCTGCTGCTCTGTGCTCACTCACCTGGGCTGAACGGGGAGAAATCAGGTTAAAAAAAGGGAAAGGTTGTAAAACTTCATAGGTGTGGTACTAAAACATCACCCCTGACAGCTGGATTTCAAATCTCGACAGTGCTTCGATTTATTTACTTATTTATGTGTTGATTTGCCAACCAGAAACTGCCCTGCCAAGCTGCCAGCTGACTAAAACTGTGACTTTCCCTTCCCAGAACCAGTAAATAAAAAGGAGAATGTGGTGTCAGCACTGTCAGTCTTGTCCCTTATAAATTTTACCACCATATTTAAAGGAAAAGCCAAGAAGGATGCAGGTCTTGATGTTAAAAATGGTGAGTTTAATTTCATATTTTTGTTTTCCCCCACAGAGAAAGTTGAGGAGAAAGAATGTTGTGGGGCTGAACACAAGAACATTCTTCAGGGATGGACAAGTAGATTTCAGATGAATTTATTCCCTCATTTTATTTATTTTAGAAGAGGATGAATTAAACCTACTACAGAATGCTGGCCACAAAACATTTTTCTGGGATATCTTCAGGAAAAAAAGAAAAGCATTTAAAAAGTAAGTGAGAACAAATTATAGCAACAGTTTAGTTTTTCTACCTTTTGGAGAAGACTGCACCAGAAATAAATATGTTTAAACAATTTCTAAGGCAGTCACAGTTCCAGTTCAAAGATTCAGAAACAACTGAGCTACTTTTACATATTTGCACTTTTAGTCCAGATTTTTCATTTGTTTGAGTTAAAATAGCCTTAAAGTTGTTCCTTAATACAAAGCTTTTTTATATGTCTTTAGGTAAGATCTTTATCTTCTCAATTTGGAGGTTTTGATCCCTTGTAAAACACTGGCTATAAATGAGAAAATATGGTCCTTTCCATGGTGGCCTGGGAAGGGAACTTTATAATGCTCTGTTAAACTTCTGAGCCTGAAATTTCTAAAAAGAAAGATAAATAAGAGAGCTGGGGAGTGCAAATAAAAGAGTGAGAGGTTTGTGCTGCTGGCTGCCAGGAATGCTGAATGCATTCAGGTTGGAGGGAGGGAGCAACAGTTAAACACCAGGCTGCAAATCCATGCAGGGGTTTCATGGCGAGTAAAGGGACTAATTGTTCTTGTCAGGCTTCAAATGTAAATGAAGGGGTAGTGGGGATGAATCCCAGAATCCCAGACTGGTTTGGGAAGGGCTTTAAAGGTCATCAAATTCCACCCCTACCATGGCAGGGACACCTTACAGTGTCCCAGGCTGCTCCAATTCCAATCCAACCTGGCCTTGGACAATTCCAGGGATCCTCCCCACCCTCCCAGCCAGGAATTCCTTCCCAATATCCCAGGGAATCCCACTCGAACATGAGACAGCAGAAAAGGAGAGGCCTTGATGCTTCCTGTTCTAGAACTGTGTCTCCACTCATCCAGAGTTGGGTGTGTGGGGATGCTGTTGGTTAATTGATTTTTTGGTGGTGTTTTGTTGTTCATGGACACGTGGGAATGGCTTCCCACTGCCAGAGGGATTGAGGGGATATTGGGAAGAAATTCCTCCTTGTGAGGTGGGCAGGCCCTGGAATAGAATTCCCAGTGCAGCTGTGGCTGTCCCTGGATCCCTGGAAGTGCCCATGGACAGGGTTTGGAGCAGCCTGGGACACTGGAATTTGTCCCTACACACAGCAGGAGTGGCACTGGGTGATCCTTAATGTCCCTTCCAATCCCATCCATTCCATGACTTTAAACTGCCTGCTTTCACTAATAAGATTAGGTCACATTTCAAGGTATCTAAATTAATTTTTTAGAAGCAATGGTTGCAAAAATTAAGATATTTTGCTTTTGTGCCTTTAAATGAATTTTAGATATTCCATCTCTTAATTAAGAAGGGCAGAAAAAAGAAGGAATTCTTCAGGGGAAAGCCAGAAGATATGGTTTGATATTTTAAAAGCGCTCAAAATTTTAGAAAGCTTAATGAAGTAATAAAGCAGAAAATATATTCCCTCTGTTCCCATTTATTTTCTTTGTCTTCCAATTCTGGGACCCTCCAAAGTTTCCAGGGAAGGTGTAGGAGCAGTGACCAAACTTTTCCTGATTGCCTCCAGTGCCTCAGCAATGATCCATGGCCCTGGGGATCTGTAAATCGTGGGCTGGGAGCAATAAAAGCTGCAGGATAACTCATTTAAAAGTTACTTTGTGGAAATGATGATTGCTGAGTCTTGCAGCAATATTCACATGAATTGTCTCTTGACTTGGATTGAGTCAATTAAAGCTACTTAATTAGCGCAGTTAGTAATCATCTGCTAAAATTACAGACATTCTTTTGTGCCCAGCTTTGTCTGTTTTAATAACATTTTTAAACCATTTTAAAAAATGACCCTGTGCAGATGAATTTGGTTAAGCATTTTCTTAAAGTTGCTTTTGCACTAAAGGACAACTCAAAAATATTTTAATATCTGAGACTTCTTACAGCAATATAATTCCTATTTTCTACATTATTATGGTTCCTGCTTTGATTCCTTGTTACCCCTCGTGGTTAAATCTTCTAAACTCTGAGACTTGCATCCATTTTCCTTGGCTTTTTTTATTTGTTTCCTCAATTAATGTATTAATTCTGAAAGACCATCAGCTTTCCTTATGGGAAATGTCATTTAGTGCACCAGACTGAACTCTTAGATTGCACTTTGATTTTGAAGTAATCTGTTCCCTTTTGGAAGGGGTTACAGGACAAGGAAACCTGATTGACCCAAATTAAACATAAATTTGGGGAAAAAAAGCAGTGGAAGAAGCAGAGCCTGTAAATTCCCTCTGGAAGGGCCATGCCAAAGGGACAACAGGCTCCAGACTGCCTGGGAATTGGTGAGAGGGACTTTGAGGCGTGCAGGAAATGCAGTCCTGTAGCAAAGCTTTGGGTTATTGATCCCTCTGAAGTTCCATAAACATCACAAGAGGTTTTCACAGAATTCACAGAATCACTGGGTTGGAAGAGACCTCCAAGACCATCGAGTCCAACCCAGCCCCAACAGCTCAGCTAAACCCTGGCACCCAGTGCCACATCCAGGCTTTGTTAAACACACCCAGGGATGGGGACTCCAGCACCTCCCTGGGCAGCCATTCCAGAACTTTATCACCCTTTCTGTGAAAAACCTTTTCCTGCTATCCAACCTGTATTTCCCTTGGTGCAGCCTGAGGCTGTGAGCTCTGGTTGTGTCAGTGCTGCTGGAGAAAGAGCCCAGCCCCAGGTGAGCACAGGCACCTTTCAGGAGCTGTGCAGAGCGATGGGGGCAGCCCTGAGTCTCCTTTTCTCCAGGCTGAGCGCCCCCAGCTCCCTCAGGGGTTCCTCTCAGGGTTTGTGTTCCCAGCCCCTCTCCAGCCTTGTTGCCCACCCTGGATGCCCTCAAGTGTCCCAATGTCCTCCCCAAGCTGAGGGGTTTTCTCACTTAGCAGGTTTCTGTCATTGTCTCCAACCTGAATGTTTATATCCAGTGTGGCACCTGGAACATCTCCACATTGGCAATTTTCCCCAGCTTAGGAGCTGATTGCCCAGCGCACAAAGCACTGGGAAGGACGTGGCTCGTGTTTAGTTCTGGAGTTGGTTCTGCCATGACAAATCTCCCCTCTCATTTTGACTTGCTCACATTTGTTGAGCAAGCGGCAATCCAAAATATTGTGAGAATTATTTTCAAGCCGAGCGTTTGTTTTGCCAGTATTGGAAAAGGCAGGGGGAAAGCAGAGATATTATCCTGTGACAATGCATCCTTTTATACCTGAGAGGCATCGATTCACAGCAGAGCCATTTGCAGCTCTTCACACGCCTCAAGAGTTGTTTACAAGAACAAGGAACCACTGCCAGGCTGCTCTGTGAAATCCTGAGGAGTTTCTTTTTTTTCCTGTGAAAATCATTCCATATTCAGGATGGGGTGGGGGGAAGGTGGCTTTGAACAATCTCTGTGTTCCTGCTTTGCAGGTGCTGTCAATAAAACCAGACCAGATTTATGGACTGACTGCGCAGCCCAGGAAAGGACTGGAATGCTCAGCAGGGAATGAGATCACCAGAAATGAGCCCAGGAACATCCAGAGCTTGCAGGAGAGGACACAGGAGGTGCTCCAGAGGGTGATGGGACAAGGGAAATGGCCTTAAGATAAAAGAGGGGAGGTTTTGATTGGATATTGGGAAGAAATTCCACCCTGCGAGGGTTGGGAGGTGCACAGAGCAGCTGTGGCTGCCCCTGGACCCCTGGAATGCCCAAGGCCAGGGCTTGGAGCACTTGGGACAGTGGAAATTGTCCCTGCCATGGCAGGAGGTGGAATTGGATGATTTTAAGGTCCCTTCCAGCCCAAACCTTCTGTGGTTCTGTGATTCTCTGCCCTCCAGGGAGGAGTTTTGGTTCCCAGAGCTCCCATCATATTTGGTGTCAATTTGTTCAAAAGTGAGACCCTTCCATCTTTCCCTGGGCGTGGAATTGTCTTCAGCTGGGGAGATTCTCTCTCAGCAGCGTGGCTGGATCCAGAGTAGCCAGCCTGAAGTCAATCAGATATTTCAGATTCATTTGGTCTTCAAACCCTACGTCTGAATTTAAGTCCAGATTCATTGCACAAACACATCCCAAACGAAATGTGGTTGAAATGAATCCATTTGCTCTCTAAATCTGTATTTTTTTTGTGATTCAAGTATTTCTCAGTTTTAAACAATATAGAACCATACAGAACGTGCCCCTTGTGCTTCATTGGCTTTATCCAGGCACGTGCATGGCCTTGACCCTGGAGAAAATGCCAGTAAATGTTTAATAAACCCACAGACCAGCCTGAGTTGTAAGAATTGTTCCAATACACGGATCAATAGCACGTGCTGGAACGCTGCTATGAAATAGAGAGCTGCCTCAGTAATGAAAAAAACACATCAACCTTCTCTGAAAAGCTGTTTTTTAGAGGCAGAGTGAGCCATAGATCAGGCTTTGACAAATTCTGCTGCTGTTGAATAGATTAATTTTTTGCTATCAGCCCCTGTTCCACCTGTAAGAGAGAAAAGAAAGGAATTTGTGCTACAAAAGAGATTTAAAAGGAGGTGAAGGAAGGCACAGCTCCAAACAGCAATGTTTTGATTCAGAAGCTTGAACACTGGTGCATCATAAATTGTAAAATGTGTTTATTTCTACTCAGTGATAATTCCTGTTTTAGGAGAAAAAGGCTTTCTTTTATATTTCTGACAGTCTGGGGGAAAAAAAATCAAATCCTGCTGTCTTTTGGCAGACAAAATTCCATTAATTTGCAACTCTGTGAAATTTCATTTCTTCGCTAAAAGAAAATAAATGGTAAAATATTAAAATTTGAAATTTCAGTGCCTCTCCTGCTGCTCTGCCCCAGCAGCACACGGTGATGGAGCCTTCAGCTGGCACTTGGATATTCCAGGTGTGTGAGGGAAAAACTGGAAGTGAGCAACTCTGGCAGAGCCCAGAGGGATCCACAAACTCTGGAGTGGGACTGAAACTGCAGAGTTTGTGGTTTTCTGCGTAGAATCCCAGAATGGTTTGGGTGGGAGGGGACATTAGATGTTATCTCCTTTCACCCCAGCCATGGGCAGGGACAGCTCCCACTGTCCCAGGAGCTCCAACCCCAATGTCCAGCCTGGCCTTGGGCACTGCCAGGGATCCAGGGGCAGCCCCAGCTGCTCTGAGAATCCCATCCCAGCCAGGAATTCCCAATTCCCAATCTCCCATCCAGCCCTGGCCTCTGGGAGTGGGAACCATTCCCTGTGTGGTGTCCCTCCATCCCTTCTCCAAAGTCTCTCTCCATCTTTCCTGCAGCTCCACCCTGAGCTCAGCCCAAAGCTTCTCCTGTGCAGGTGAACAATGCCAGCTGTGCCAGCCTTTCCTCCAAGCAGAGCTGCTCCATCCCTCTGCTCATCCTGGAGCCTCCTCTGGGCTCTCTGCAGCAGCTCCAGGTCCCTCCTGTGCTGGGGCAGCTCTGCAGGTGGGCATCTCAAAAATCAACGATCAAATTTTAGCAATTGCCAAAAGCATTTTGAAGTTTGATTGTCCTGGGCAGTGCCTTCCTGCCCGCTTGGCAGAAGAAAAAGAATTGTGTTTGAGACGCAAACCTATAAAATGCTGTGCGCTCCCAGCCCTGCTGGAAATGATGTCACACAGCAGGACAACACATTCCAAACGAGACCTGATATTAAATTATCCATCCTGTCCTGCATGATCCCGTTGTCTGTGACCTCAGCCTGTGCTGCCTCCCTGCTCTGTCACCCTGGCACTTCCTGGGTGTGCCTGGCAGGCAGGGCAGCACCCCGTGTTCTCTGTGAGGCAATCCCACTCCACAGGTGAAATAATCAGCATTTTCCCAGTGGTTTCCTGACGTGGCCACCTCCACAGCGGGATCAGTTCAAATTCCTCCTGTCCCGCTGTCCATCAGCTGTGGAAAATGGAATTATCTTGGTGCCTCTTTTTGGAAAATTTGGCCATCAGTCAATGGGGTTTCCATGGCAAACCCAACCTCAGAAGTCCCCAAAGTGCACCAGCTAAGCACATGCGGCCAAAATATCTCCCAGAATGTGAATTATGATGCTAAGATTATGTCAACAAATCCAGGAGAGAGATAACTCTTCCTATAGAGTAACTGTATTATACAAGCAGCCATGAAAGCCTTGGAAACACAAGATATTTGAAATCTCATTTGACAGAGATGATTTGTGCTAAAGCAATTTCTCCCAAAGAAATGTGGATCTAATTTGCCAACTGTGATCTGAAAAAAAGAAATATATATATTGATTTTTTTTCTGGTTCTGTTTTTTTTTTTTTTATTTTTGGCCCTCACAGGGTGGATTTTACTCCAGAGCAGGGAAGGGCACAGAGAATAAAGTAATTATTCTCCCATAGTTCATTGAAATTCCCTGTAGGAAGAGATGTTCCATTCCATAGATGTGACATCCCCATGCACCCCCAAATGATTTATTTTTAAACCCTGTATTATATTATTGTAGGTTATGAAATGTCTTTTAATAAATTTAAGAGGAATTTAGCAAATTTTGGCAAGGTATCCTCAAAGCTGACTCCTCCCTTCAGGACTTTGAGGATTCATTTGAATTAATAAAGGTATTACTTTACAACACAATGAAAATATTTGACAAAAAAACCCCAAAATATTAAATAATGCTTTTCCTTAATATCTTTTTCCTGTATTTTCCAACAGCTGGAGACACTTTTGGAGTGGTGATTCCCAAATTTGCTACATGAAGCTGTGAAAAATAAAATGTCCAAGTGTTTCTCACAGGTTTTGTGATTATCCCTGGAGTCAAAAGAAGTCACCTAACTAGTGAGTACTTTATTTAAAATTTCCTATTTAAAAATATAATATTTAAAAGTGAGTATTTTCCTTTGTGGGACATGGGAATACAGTTTTTAAATCAGAATTTTTTTGGAATTTTTTTTGTTTTTTTAATGACACAACTTTGTAATTATGTATTAATGAGAAGGAATTAATATTAATTTTTTTTTGGGACTGTAGCTTATGATATTGTTGTTTCTTCCTGTCCTTTTCTACTGTTCTCTGTGGAAGCCAGTGCTAAAAACAAACAAAAATTTGCAGCTTTTCCTCAGAAATTCTCTTTAAGGTTTGATAGCTTTTTCTCAGCCCATGCCTGTTAATCCAGTGACACAAATCCTTCATTGTTCTCCTTGGATGTTGAAGTTTTAGTTTGAGAACAGTGGTTCTGTTTGAAATCAGAGTCAAATATTTTTATTTTCAATCTGAACCAAAGAGTATTTTTCTGCTATTCAAAGTCTAAAGAAAAATCCTCTTTATGGTGTTTCGCAGATGCCACCGAAGTCAGAATCACTCCCTAAATTTGCTGTTGCAAACTCCCTACACCTTTCTCTGTTACAGGACAGATAAACACAGGCTGAGGGGTTGTTTCCCTGCCATTTTTTCGTGGTATTTTTCCCTTTATTTGGGTTCCATGATATGATATATGAAGCAAAATCAATAATTCCCACTTTTCGGGTTAAGGGCACAGCTGAATAAATAATTCATAAGTCATTGGATCAATGTGATTTCAGAGAACATCCACCAGCAGAGACCAGTTTTCTCAGATACCCCCATTATTTGAAATTATCTGACAATTGTCTTGGGTAAATCTTTAAGTCCTTATATTGACCAGAACTAATTTGAAATAAGCACTTGCTGTTTGTGCTCTGCTACTTCTTTGTGACCTGCCAGCTCGGAGTCACCTTGTGCTGCCTGATTGGATCAGCAGCAAAACCTTGATGAAAAAGCCTTAAACAAACCAAAATTCCAGACTGGTTTCGGTTGGAAGGGAGATTAAAACCCACCCCTGACATGGGCAGGGACACCTTCCATAGACCAGGTTGCTCCAAACTGGCCTTGGACACTTCCAGGGTTGGGATAGCCACGACTTCCCTGATCCATACGCACTTCCTTGAGTGGAAGAAATATCCACACCTGTCCTAGTTGAGACAGACAAAATACAAAGCAACAGATTCCATTTTCAGAAGTCTTCAAATTGTTTTTATTTTAGCATGCATGCTTTTTATTCATTCTTACAAAGCTCATAAGTTTACACTTTACTCATTGGTCACGAGAGACAAGCAAAGTGCTCATTGGAGTAGTTGCAGGTTTCTCTTATTTATCCTTCTTTTTTTCTTGGTTTCTGTATCAACAACCTTGGTAGGGAATTCTTTCAGGGGTAAACATGGAATCTCTTATCAAACTTCTCTCTGGCTCACAGAATTCACTGTAAAACCTCTTCCACACGTGCCATTAAGAGAGTGCAGCACTTTCCCAGAGATTATTTTTTTAAGGGTAGATTGTTCGGAGTCAAAATCTCTTCTCCTCCCCATTTTTTATTGGCACTGTGGAAACCACGGCTGTGAAGGCATTCATCTTCCTGCAGCCTCTTTTTGAGGATTGGCTCTGGAAGGTGAAACTCATTTATCTCCCAGTCCCATGGGGCTGATCCAAGTGCTCTCAGAATCAATGGAACAATTCCTGGAGTTTTCAGGGAAAGTGGGAATGTGCTCAAAGGATGTTGAGGCTGATCCGAGCGCTCTCAGAATCCATGGAACAATTTCCTGGTATTTCCAGGGAAAGTGGGAATGTGCTAAAGGATGTTGGGGCTGATCTGAGAGCTCTTGGAACCAATGGAACAATTCCAGGGAAAATGGGAATGTGCTAAAAGGATGTTGGGGCTGATCCGAGTGCTCTTGGAACCAAAGGAACAATTCCTGATGTTTCCAGGAAATGTGGGAATGTGCTAAAAGGATGTTGGAGCTGATCTGAGTGCTCCTGGAACCAATGGAACAATTCCTGGAGTTTCCAGGGAAAGTAGGAATGTGCTAAAAGGAGGTTGGGGCTGATCTGAGAGCTCTTGGAATCAATGGAACAATTCCTGGAGTTTTCAGGGAAGGTGGGAATGTGCTAGAAGGATGTTTGGGCTGATCTGAGCGCTCTCAGAATCAATGCAACAATTCCAGGGAAAATGGGTATGTGCTAAAAGGATGTTGGGGCTGATCCGAGTGCTCTTGGAACCAATGGAACAATTCCTGGAGTTTCCAGGAAATGTGGGAATGTGCTAAAAGGATGTTGGGGCTGATCCAAGTGCTCTCAGAATCAATGGAACAATTCCTGGAGTTTCCAGGGAAAGTAGGAATGTGCTAAAAGGAGGTTGGGGCTGATCTGAGAGCTCTTGGAATCAATGGAACAATTCCTGGAGTTTTCAGGGAAGGTGGGAATGTGCTAGAAGGATGTTTGGGCTGATCTGAGCGCTCTCAGAATCAATGCAACAATTCCAGGGAAAATGGGTATGTGCTAAAAGGATGTTGGGGCTGATCCGAGTGCTCTTGGAACCAATGGAACAATTCCTGGAGTTTCCAGGGAAAGGGGGAATGTGCTAGAAGGATGTTGGGGCTGATCCGAGCACTCTGGGGATCAATGGAACAATTCCTGGAGTTTCCAGGGAAAGGGGGAATGTGCTAGAAGGATGTTGGGGCACACTCGAGCCACAGAGATTTCTTGCAAGGTGAAGTTCAGCACGGTGTCAGTGCTGGCAGAAATCAAAATGTTTTAATTCAGAAATTGAATGCAAAGATTACTGCAAACAGTAAAAAGAGACATTAATAAAACTTTTCTGGTATTCAGGCTTCACTTGCTGTTTCCATGGTAGGTTTCTGATATCTGCTTCCACACGTCCATATCACATCTTTTGTGATAAGGGCTATCTTACCCGCTGAAAAACCAGCTGATAATGCCTCTCCCAGTCCATTTTATGGAGCATGGAGTTTAGTCCTATGAATTTCTCAGCCAGGTTTTCTATTTTAAATTGTTTCAGCTATAGGTTGATTTGTTTCTAGTGCTGTTAACAGCTGGTACATCTCTGAAATCTTATTTTTGTCATTTATTCTTCCAGGCCTGACTCCTGCCAGGATCACACTGGGACAACAGCTCCCATGGGCAGCTAAAAAATACTCAGTCATTAAATCAATCATCTTTGCTCATGTGCAAATCTACTTTTTTAACTTCTCCCAAAACTCTTAAAATCTCTTTTTGCTACAATATTTACATGTAAAATAGGAGCCAGGGTGCTGATGCACTCTGAGCACTTCATCATCCTTCTGGCCTTTGTTTTCTTGTTTTCTGTACTCCTGTCACGTATTTTGCCTTCAATTTCGCAGGCAAATTCCTGGCTGGGGAACTTCCCTAGGAAGAGATGTAATTCCTCATGTCCCTACTCCATGAACAAAGCTGCAGGCGCTGTATTTATACAGATTATAGCTGATTTTATATGTCCTTATATAATGCATTCTAACAGATTTAAGCTGGGGGAGCATTTTGTAACTTCTGTATGGGAGCTTCATCATCAAATCCTATTTGTTTTTCAGATTTTGGTTCTAATTCTCACGAATCCCTTTACAAATGTCCTTTTCTTCACGGAATAATGTCAAACAACTTTTCTGATCGCTGGGTATTGTTTCTGCTGGAACATGATGGATTCCTCTGAGGTAGGATTTGTCAAGTTTTTACATCTCCTTTTCTGGTCACAACCGAGAGCATTACAAGTGTTTGGATTTTTGGATACTTTGTCCTGAAATCTTTCCTTATTAACAAACTCAGGGAGGTTTTGTTAAGTAGGGATAGAAGATAACTAATTTTGAACTCTTGAGCGTGCTGAAATCTTGGATATCTCAGGCTGTTCTTGCCACAAATAGTTTTGTCAGTTATTTCAAAAGAAAAAATTATTTTTAAAGCAAAGCCATCATGGTCAAGATTTTAGACATTCCAATGCAAAACCAAAAAGTTATTTTAACAGAATATTAGACTCCCTGATTGAAATAATTAATAAATCCTTGGAAAACTGTTGGGCTAATCAGTTTGCAGCCACTCTTGGAAGACTCTGCTGCTCTAACTGCCCAGGGAGGGATCTGCTCTGTAAATAAGATTTTACCATTCCTCCATCTCCATTTCCAGTCCATAAAATCGAGGCTTCCCATGGAGGAATGGCCCAGTTATCACCAGCTTCATTTTGCATAATTGGGTTCTCTGGTGCTGCAGTAAGAGCTGCCATTAAACCCCAGCCAGGCTGACGGAGCACAGGCGTGAGAGTGGAGAGCAGGAGTGAATCCTGGTGCCCAAAAGCACCTCTGTGCAGCTGGTCAGCACTAAGACAGTGGGAAATGCTGTTATGCAGAGATGATCCAGATGTCCTGTGCTTGGAGCTGCTCCCACTGCCTGGTTTTGTGGGTGGATTTTCGTCCTACGCTGATGCAAAGCCACTCAAAGTGGTGAAGTTCTCCATGTGGGATGTGGGAATTAGACCCGTGGTAGGGCAATATCCATAACCACTGAGCTAAAACAACTGCTTGGATAGTCACGATTGAATTTTGGATTCAAAGGATGAACTGTTTTTTGGCCTGCAGTTTTTTACTAGTTTAGGACCATGTATAAACCCAGTATATATGTGTATATTAAACCAGTATAATCCAAATAATCTGTGTTAAACTGGTTTTACTCCCTCTGTTGCCTGTTATGTCCATGCCCTATAATTATGGGACTCATCCCAACAATTATATCATCCTTTCTCCCCAGAGCATGCTGTGTTTATTACAAACCTTTGGTTTCTCTGGAACTTTGAATAATTTTAACTTTTGTTTTCAAATGCCCAAACAGTTTTCAGATCATTCTGTCTTCTCACTCTGCAACTGCAATGATATTTCAGAGAGCAGTAATAACCTACATTTTACAGTTTATCCTTTTCCTCTCAGAAAACACGATTAAAACTCTGTTCTCTCAGTTCTGAAGACTTAATTTATTTGTCTTTCACAGGCAGATTATTTAAAGTCTTCTAATATTCAAATGTAAATAATCAAACCTAAGGCCTATTTGCTGTAGATCTTAAAACAAAATCTCTGTTCTTTAAATCTTTCTTTCCAAGACAGAAAAGAACCTTATGCCAAAAAAACAAAAAAAAAAACCAAGGAAAAAAAGAAAAATCATTTGCAGTTCGTCTTTTGGATAAGACTATTACAAAGCTATTGGAAGCAAAAAGCCAACCTACAAAAAATGCACATTGTATTGCCTCAGATATAGAAGAATGAATTACAGGATTTGAGTCTTATTTATTTTCCAGAACTGCTTAAGAACATCCAATCCCGTGTTAAAAAGTAGTCACTCGCTGCTTTGTTCATGGGTTTGTTGTTGAGGCACTTGGGGTTTTGGGCTGGGTGGCTTTTTTATCTAAACTTTAGCAAAGCAGAAGAGGAAAGTAGGGCACTGCAGCAGAGTGAGGGCCTTGGAGGGGGGAAAACAACCTCAGAGAGCAGGGATGGGGCTGGGACAGGGATGGAGCAGGGACAGGGATGGGGCAGGGACAGGGATGGGGCTGTGACAGGGATGGAGCAGGGACAGGGATGGAGCAGGGACAGGGATGGAGCAGGGACAGGGATGGAGCGGGGACAGGGATGGGGCTGTGACAGGGATGGGGCAGGGACAGGGATGGGGCTGGGACAGGGATGGGGCTGGGACAGGGATGGAGCAGGGACAGGGATGGGGCTGTGACAGGGATGGGGCTGTGACAGGGATGGAGCAGGGACAGGGATGGAGCAGGGACAGGGATGGGGCTGTGACAGGGATGGGGCTGTGACAGGGATGGAGCAGGGACAGGGATGGAGCAGGGACAGGGATGGGGCTGTGACAGGGATGGGGC
>NW_005054309.1:9991670-10006255 GCF_000277835.1 Geospiza fortis | reverse complement strand
CTGGGGTGGGGCTGTGACGGGGATGGGGCAGGGACAGGGATGGGGCTGTGACAGGGATGGGGCTGTGACAGGGATGGGGCGGGGACAGGGATGGGGCAGGGACAGGGATGGGGCAGGGACAGGGATGGGGCAGGGACAGGGTTAGGACAAGAATGGAGCAGTGACAACAATGGAGCTGTGACAGGGATGGGACCACACAGGGATGGAGCTGCATGAAGGATGAAGCTGTGTTGGAGAAGGAGCCACATCAGGCTCCAATTTTTAGGATTGGGATGTTTGAACTTCCATATGGATCTACGGAGATATGGCCTCCACAATGTTTCGGAGAAGCCATTGAAGAACGGTGCTCAAAGTTCCTTTTCCATCTTGTTATTCCCTCCTTTTTTTAAGTGTTTGTTGTCTTCAGAGTGGATGAAACCTTTGGAGGGGATCAGCACAGGAGGAGTTTGTTATCACTCTTTAACCCTGTGAAAACACCTCCATTCTGAACAGAGCCACCTTGCCTTTGATGTCTCTGGAATTCTGGGGGAGACACAGCGGCAGAGCTGCTCCCTTTGGAAGTGTGAATCCTTCAAACAAAACCTTGGGACATTGTTTTAAATGCTGAAAACAAAGCAGAGCCCTGAGAGGGCACATTGCTTTGGGGAGTTCTCAGATCCTCGATGGGTGAACAGAAATCCTTGCTTGGAATATTGCTGTGGAGATGCTTCACTTTAACACCCCACACAGTGGAGGGTTCTTGTCACAAAATTCCACATCCCAGATGTTTGATAAAAGCAGGGATGCTGTGAGTGCCCACAGATGAGGCAGCTCCAAAATGCTTTTTTTTTTTTTCTGGAGTCCATCATTGTAAGAAGAAGTTTGAGGTTTTTTCAAATATTTTATCTTTGAATCATGATTAAATTATAGTCTGATCATAGGCTGAACACGAGGATGTTGGTGAAATAACCTATGGATAATGCAAGGATACTCATCCAGCAGCCTTACATAGGTCTGGCTGTGCCATCTCTGGAATTTAATTTGAAATCTTAACTTTACCTAGAATTCTTTACAGTAATGTTAATGGTTACTATAAGCACAAACTGATTTCACTGACAGTAAGTTGGTTTTTCTATTTATTTCCTTTTATCTAGTGCAAAGTATTTTTTGAATCATCTTAGAAATTCCTTGTGTGAAGTAGCTCCTGGCAAAGATAAAACAAAGGTGCAGTTCTGTTACATTTACAAGCAGATAAATGCTTTATGAGTATGAAGAAATGATTAATGAATTCCTTATATTTTATTTTAAATGTTCTAATCACGAGGAGAAAGAACAGATTGACATTTTTTCTTTATATTAAGTCAAAACTTATATTAAGTTTTAAAGATTCGTTTTCACATGGAACTGGCTTTAAAATGATGTTTTTAATTCCTTGAGTTTAATTGTTGCTGTATGAATATTTGAATTTAATCTCTGCTGGAGAGGCCAAGGTCCAGGACAGCGGTGATACAGCTGAGGTGACCCTGAAAGACAGGGAAAAGCCAGCACAGAAGCTTTAACTCCTCTCACAAGTTCAGACACATTTACAAATAACCATTTCCAGCATCTTCCTGCTGCATCCAAATCTGTCAGCTAAACCTCTTCTCAGTTTGTGCGGAATCACATCGTTCCTGCTCCGAGGTGAAGCCTCATTAGCCTTCACAAAACAATATCAACAGGGAATGTCTGGGATGATGGGACTGGAGAGGTGCAAAACTGCTGGTGGAAACACAGATACCTGACAAGCCATTAATGAGATCATTAAAAACAGGCAAAAATTCAATTTCGTCTGAAAATACGAGACTTGTAACGTGCTGAAAAATACATCAAAAAGCTGTTACATAGCTAAAAATGCTCAGGGAGTTTTGCATCCTAATGTGGGGCATTGACTGACACGCAAGTGAGGGAAAAATATCAATATTAAATCAAATGGAATGGCAGGCTGCAACTTCTGCCATCCATGGGAATCGTAATTGAATTTCTTGTGGGAATTGTAGAAGTATTTCAATGGAGGTGCACAAAAATCCCCTTAGGGAGACAGAGGTGCAGAGGCTGCAGGTTTGCTCGTGCCCAGAGCTACAGCAAGAGTGAAAATGCAGCCGTGGCAAAGGTATTCCTCAATGGATTTTGTCAGGAATTATATTTTTGGAAATATTGCTGGAAGTGTTCGAGGCCAGATTGGATGGGGCTCAGAGCAGCCTGGTCTGTGGAAGGTCCCATGGCAGGGGTGGAACTTTAAGTTCCTTCAAACCCAAACCACTCTGGGATTTATGATAAGACTTTGTGAAGTTCTTAGGAAATTTATCAGGTTTAAATGATTAGGAGTGTGACAAAGGGATCCCTAATGCAAAAGCTTTAGATTAATGAATTTCTCCTAGAGAACCATGGAAAAATTTGGGTTTGAAGGGACCTTAAAGCTCCTCTCGCTCCAGTGGGTGGTTGGTGGTGCTCAGTGTGGAATTCCAGGTGGGTGGAAGGTGGGAATCAGCTCCTGTGCAGCTCAGTCCCATCCCAAGGGACAGTGCTCAGGCTCCGGATCCATCAGCCCCCGTTCGATGCCCGCCTTGTCCCCAATCTCCTGGCAGACTCCTGCAGCTAATCTTCCCATTGATTTTGGCTTAGGAACACCTGGAGCTCTTCAAGCCCTAATAAAATCTGAGGAGCTCAGTTTTCGAGCCATTTAACTCATTTGGAGGCAGAGTTTATTTATTTTCTGAGGAGCAATCGAAGGCTCTGCTCGTTCCTGAGTAAAGGCGTCGGACAGACGAGTGAAAATGGAGCCAAAATCCATCCAAACACACCGAGCTCCAGCCTTGCTACTGGAATCTTTTGGGCTACCATCCACCTGCCTGGGTTTTTTTTTCCTCTTTTTCCTTCTCTTCTGGTTTATTTTCCCAGTTTAACTTTGGAGCAAAAAAAAATCTGTTTCTCTTCCTAACCTTGTGTTTCAGGACACTGCCATAATCAATCCTGCACCACAAATCCCGATGGATCCAGGTTGGGAGGAATGCCAATCTTTCTGATTTCCTTTCCTGTTGTTTTTCTGTTATTTTCTCCACCCTACTCCAGATCCAGATGATTTGAATCCTGGCAGATTTGCCGAGGAGAAGCCAAGGTGAGACAAAGCAATAGGTGCAAGTTTAGGGGGATTGGGTGTGCAGATGGGGTCACCCTCCTGTATCCCATGCCAGGTGCCCTGGAATCCTGCTCACTTCTTCAGGAAAGGCAGAAATTACCAAACAACCAAGGCAGTTCAACAGGGAAAAAATCCGGGAACTTTTGTCTGGGTAGAAATCATTACTGTGATGGGGAGAAGGCTGATGTATGGAAATGGAAAAAAACATGGGGAGAGTTCACATTTCCAGATATTTATTTACCTTTATTTATGTTATTTACCTTTAAATAATGACAAAATTTTAGTAAAAATAATGTTTTATTTAACTGTGAGTCCCTTGCAGAAAGCCTCTAATATTTCATTGCATAACTGATAAGCCCAAATCTCTGTCAGATAATGTCTCACTTTTCTATTTATTTAAATGATGAAAGATGGATTTTTTTATGACTAAGATGATTTAATGACTTTTTCTTTCACGTTTTCTTAACCACGATGACATTTAGACAAGGGAAAGGAAAAAAAAGTCAGACCAGCCATCAATAAATGGTTTTATTGGTTAAATTTTAATGTTATTTTTAAGCAAATAATGAATTACTTTGACTAATAACTGCAGAGCCAGACATGATTCATTCCATAATTAGCTTGACAGTCACCATCAATCCTGTCGTTTTTTTCTGATTATAAAATCGTGTCTCCTTTTCCCACACAACATCTTTTCCCAAGTTGCACCCCATGAAACAGGAGGTTCCTGAGGAATCTCCAAGCAAATCTTTGGCAATTGCAGCTCTCCAGCCACTTGGGGTGAGCACCCAGCCCTGAGACTGAGCCTGGAGCCAAAACGTGGGGAATGTTGAGAATATGGACAGTCTGGGAGAGCTTTCAGCCTGGGTCAGGGCTGGTTTTGTAGGAGAGTTAAACCTGGAAGCTTCAGATGGAGATCAATCTCTCCTGAGGAACCCAGCCCAGCCAAAGCACCTGCAGTGGTTGAGCAGCTCTGGGGCACTGAGGTGACATCACACAGCCTTAAATCACAGGTGTGAGGAGAAGAAATCACCTTGGATGAGAAGCTTTGACATGGGAGACTCCTCACATGAAGAATCCAAGTGAAGAAGCTTTCCCACCTTTCAGCAAAGCAACTCAGTATTGGCAAGATAAGAGGAGATGGCCCCAAGCTGCGCCAGGAGAGGTTCAGGCTGGAGATCAGGAAGAATTTATTGATGGAAAGGGTGGTCAGGCATTGGAAGGGAGGTTGAAATCTCCATCCCTGAGGTGTCCAAGGAATGCCTGGATGTGGCACTCAGTGCTCTGGGATGAGTCACAGGTCGGACTCCATGATCCTGGAGGACTTTACCAGCCTAGATAATTCCATAATTCCGTACCCAGCAATAATGTCAAAGATGTGAGAAGATGTGGGGATTTGTGCATTTGGAAAAATCATTGCAACTCTTTCATTAATTTACTTTTATTTTATGAAAATGCATCCACATCCACTGCAACTCCTGTAGATGAAATGGATTATCTCCCTTTGGAGAGATCTCCTTGGAACCTTCCTGGATTTCCCATGGTAGCTTGCAAAGCGTTCATCCCACAGATGTGTCAGAGAATAAACATCTATTTTCCAATTTAAAAAAAAAAAGAGTACAAACATATTGGTGTGTGCTAATAGCATTTAACACCTGAGTTTGGCAGCGGTGCTGCTGTTGGGAAGCCAACTCTCAGCGCTCCCTCTGCAAGAAGAAACTCCTCTTGTAACAAGTGGCTCACAATCCTCACGGTGTTTTTATTCTGCACTTCACACTTGTGCTTGCTGACAGATTTAGAGCGCTTTGTGGAAGCAATAATTGGCCTGGAAACACAGCTGGCAGGCTTCCCCAGGAAGGAGCAGGGATTGCACTGCCTGAGGTCTTTGCTGAGCTGCTGAAACCCATGGAATGAAGCTCCAGGACTGTGGTGGTGCTCACAGGGGTCCCAGGATGAGGGAAGAGATGAGAATCTTGATTCCATGTTTCAGAAGGCTGATTTATTATTTTATGATATATGTTGTATTAAAAGAAAATGATATACTAAAACTATACTAAAAGAATAGAAGAAAGGATTTCATCAGAAGGCTAGCAAGGAATAGAAAGGAATGGAATGATAATAAAATCTTGTGACTGACCAGAGAGTCTGAGACAGCTGGACTGTGATTGGCCATTAATTAGAAACAATCACATCATACCAATCAAAGATGCACCTGTTGCATTCCACAGCAGCAGATAACCATTGTTTATATTTCATTTCTGAGGCCTCTCAGCTTCTCAGGAGAAAAGATGCTAAGGAAAGGATTTTTCATAAAACATGTCCGTGACACAGGACTGCCGTGTCCTTCCAGGAACGCTGGGAGCCGTGGCCCTCTGCACCCTCCCAGGAGCTCTGTGGGACCTGCTGCAGGAGATTCACAGAGTCTGGAATGCCAGGACACAGGGATGGCCTCATGCTGACAGACAGGAGGTTCAGATGGGATACTGGGAGGGAATTCTTCCCTGTGAGGGTGGCGGGAGCCTGGCACAGGGTGCCCAGAGAAGCTGTGGCTGCCCCATCCCAGGCTGGATGAGACTGGAACATCTCAGTCTATGGAAGGTGATTCCATGGTGACCTGAGAAATCTGGGATGTCCTTTGGGGCAGAGAGTCCAGAGGAGCTGAGCTGATCCATCTCCGTGGAGGGGGGCCCAGCATGGCATCCATCCTGCGGCACTTCCCATTCTTTGCTGGGAAAGAAGTTGTCAGGACAGACTTGTCCAGTGGGAAAGACATTCCGCTGGGTTTTGGGGTTGCTTTATTTGGATTTTGGGGGTTGTTGTTGTCATTGTGTTGCCTTTTTTTTTTTTTTTTTAATTTCAAACTGTCTCTTTTCTCTCAAACCCATAAAATCTCTTTTCATGAATTCACAGAAGGATGCTTCAGAAATTGAATGCAACGGGGTCATATTCTGGCTGCTAATATTAAGGCTTAAGCATGGATTTGGAGATGCCTCCTGAAATAAAACCAGAAAACTGCACTTTTGGAAGAGTTGTTAATAATACAGAAGGAGTAAAATCTGTCCCACTTTATTTATATCGAAAGTTCCTATCTGAAGAAATATTTCTGAGGAAATTCAAAGATCCTGGAAGAAATCATAAATAGGTAATATTTAGATTTATTGTTGGTTGTATGCCGTTGATACCTAAGAAACTAAAAAGCTTTATCTTTAGCTTATTGCTAAAAAGCAATCATCAGATCTTTTTGAAGTGAAGAGAGATTGGATAGAAGTCATTGGGAGGATAAAAATAGAATTATTATGTAAAATTGTTTTGGAAGGAAAATGAAGTGCTTTTCCATCCCAGACATCCCAGTTTGTTCCGTTCACTGTGGTTCTTTCCTCTGCAGAAAAAAAAAAATCTGATTATATTCCTTATGCCTGTTTTCACTCACGGAAGGTAATTTAAGGAAATTAATTTCCCTCATTAGGTTGTATAACTCAATACTAATTTACTGAAATGATCTTAGAAAGGAGAGGTAGGCTCATCTTTAGCTATTAAAGTGTTTCAGTAAGAATCCCTGGAACTTTATTATTTCTGTCAGCTTGGGGAATTTGGTTAAGGTCTGGTTTGAAGGATGGGCTATGAAATCCCTAATAAACATCTCTGCCCTGGAACACTTAGGTGCTTTAAGGCTGCTCTAAAATTCCTCTCACAGATGTGCTACTGAATGAATCAAAACTGAGCTTATACCCTTAAGTTAGGCCCTGTCTCAAACCCAGACTAAAAGTCTCTATTCAGGGAAATAATTTATGAAATATAATTTGTCCTGAAGTGCTTCTGAAACCTCTATCCCTGTAACTAAAGCATAATTAAATAATGAAACCCCAGAATCAATCCAGATGGTCTTGTTGGTAATTTGATATTTTTCAGAAGGAAATAAACAAGAGAAATTACACTTGGACTCTTTGGATCTTGCTTAGTAAAGTCTGTGTATTAAATTGTAATAGAATTACTTGTGTGTGGAAAATACAGATATTCCAATAACAGGTTCAGGCAGTAAAACTATACTAAATTAAAACAGAAATAGGAATTTGTATTTTATTTAAGCCAACAATACCAAATCTCTTCCCTCCTTAAATCTCAATAAAAAAAAGTTTTTCCATGACAACATTAAAAAAACAAACCATAAAACCAGATATTATCACCACTATAAGGCAGGGGAATGACAGGTTAAAACCTGAGGTCTAAAAGTCAGAACCAGCGTGGAGAAGTTGATTAATGATCAGGAAATAATGACAAAGCTTCAAGAAAAGCAGGTTTTGCTGAATATGATTTTCAGTGGAAGAAACGAAGCCACAAGTGGAGAGCAGAGCATTAAATAAATATAAGTGAGGAGAACTGGGAATAGAAAAAAGTGCAAGACAAGTTGGTGTGTTCCATAAAACATGAACAAATGCTTAGCAACATTTTACAGTTAAAAAGAGGGATTTTGTTGAGCATGTACAGGTCAGGGATGTCTGTCCCTGTGCATTTGGAAATCTGCAGCACAGATGGGCAAGAAATTTATGTATTTGTTACATCTATGCACAAATACATTTGTATCTGGACAAAAAAAACCTCCTAAATTCAACTTATTAGACAGAAAAAAAGGGAAATAAACATTGAATTTTTGGGGTTTTAAAGCCTTTAGTTGGACCATGGTTTTAACCAAAGGGTTTTTTTTAGTGATATTTTGAGGGATTCTGTTGCTACTTCATTGTTAATCTTCAAAACTCAAATAAAAATATTGTTTTTCATATTTGCTGCTTTAAGTAACACATCTAGCTTCCTTCTAATCTCTTGCCTGGCTTTTGGCTGCTTCATAAATACATAAAAGCTTGCCTTGAACATTTTAGCAGTTGTTAAAGCAGCCAGAGAGATAAAAGAAAGTTAAAGGACATGCAAAGATTGAATTACGGCGTTTCCCAGCATTTGGATGACAAAGTTTGACCATTATGAGGAATAAATCAATTTGCAGGCACTGTGGCCAGCGAGCTGAGGCTGGAGCTGAAACTGCTCCACTGGGAAATGTGCTCAGAGATAAAAGGAGTCATATTTCTTATTTTGTGTGGAGAAACATGGAAGGGATTTTTAGAGACCAGGAGATATGCAAAAATTTACAAGGAAAATGAGAAGGGAGAAGAGAATGTGAATTCTAATTCTAAAATTTCCCAGTTACCATTCTAAAGATGTTTCCCATTATTTAGACTTGAAAGTGAAATGTGTACATCAATTGCAAAAATTTGGTTATTTAGAAATTAGGACAAGGCTTCATATTTATTGGTCTACTGTATTTTAATTTTAAAGGAATTCTGGGTTTCTAATGAAGAGTCCCATGATTAATGATTGGAATTGATGATAGAGTTAATGAGAAGCTGACGGTGCCCCTGGAACCGAGAGGAATTGACATGAACTGCTGTGGAACTTCTGTTTGCTGTCCAAGGTCCCAAAGTGTCCCTGGAAGGAGTGTCCTGGAGAAGGTCTGGAAATCTGGTGAGTGCTTCATAACACGAGTGGAAATTTTCCTCTTTTTCATCCTTTCATGTTTTCTCCTTCCCTTTTTATTCACCAAGAATCCCTAAGCAATTGCAGATATTTCTAAACATCCTCAGAGTCCTTTCCTGCCCTTATCAAGATTTTGTCACAGAAATGAAGAGTTCAATCCACCATAATCACATCTCAAATGGCAACCACTCCATCTCCTCAGCCTTTGGAGCGTTCTGTGGTGGGGTGGACTGGAGATTCTCCCCTGCTGCAGCCTCAGCAGCCTGGAAGGAGGGAAATGGTGATGGAGATCCAGCATTTCAAAGTTCAGGGTGGTTAGTCAGGCTGGGGGCTGTCCTGCCCACTTGCTAAATCAGGCATGAAGATTTATTTTCTGTTGTTTTATCATCATGAATCAAACCCGGAAAAGACCAAACTCGGGAACGGCACAAATCAATTTGTGTGGTTCTGGCTGTAACGAGAGAGACAAAAAGCAAGGGGGGCTTTTTTGTCCTGCTCTCCATTTCAGCTGAGTGTGTGCTGCTAATTGAAACCTATCTCTGGGCTCCAGCTGGAGCTGTTCCAGACAGGAGCAGGGGGAGCCAAGGTAATGTCTGCTCGGATTTGTAAAGCTTTAACCTGCCTCCGACAGCAGATGAGTTCTTTCATTGCACACGATCCATGGGAGCACTTACAAATGAGTTTCCACATGTTAGATCACTCTTCCAGCCTGGTGGAAGAGCCTGGGTAAAGTCAGAAAGGCAGGCAGGCAGGCTGGGAGAAGGAGCCACCAATCTCCTCCCTACAGCAGCTCAGATTTGCTTCTCTCCTTGGGGTAGATCCCTGTACTCATCTGAGAATAACATTTGGTGATTCCACAGGCTGTTCCCCTCTGATTTCACAGAATCCCAGAATGGTTTGTGTTGGAAGGGATCTTAAACTTCATCCCATTCCACCCCTGCTATGGCAGGGACACCTTCCACTTCCTCAGGGTGCTCCAAGCCCTGTCCAGCCTGGCCTTGGACACTTCAGGGACCCAGGGGCAGTCACAGCTGCTCTGGGAAACCTGAAATACCAGCACAATAATTATTTGAACCCTGATGCAGAGAGAATTTTCAGGGTAAATCATGGTGCTCACAATGAAGGGTTAAAGACCAATGTCCTCTGCATCTCAGTCTAAACACCAACAGCACAAAACATCAAAGTGATACCTCCAAAAAAACTGTCTGGCTGCTGTTTCTAAAAACCCACTGAAAGATTCTGACTTCAGTTCTACAAATATTTCTCTCCTGATGTGTACATGGAGTTCATTAGTGACTGTCTGGGAGTAAAACCTTGAATATTTATCCATAGCCTAAAGCCCAGTAGTCACATTCAGTGAAATCATCTTGTAACTGTGCACTGGTTGTGGTTGCCCACATAATTGGGAGGGATGGTGAAATACTTAAGTGCTTCTAGTGAGCTTTGTGTCAAAGTTATTTCAGCAGGGATTTGTCTTTGGTGTTGTTACAGACCCGGCTGGAGCCCCTTTTTAGAGCACAGCTCTCATTTCAGCAGGGATGAAGAAATCTCTCTGATCATCCCCCTCTGAGAGGAGATTTCCTGGGTTAATTGGACAAACAATGACATTTTGAAAAATTGGAGGGTTTGGCCATTCCAAAAATATTCTGAGGATGTTTTGCTTCCACAGCTTGACCTAAAAAGTGTTTAACTTGCTGTGCAGAAATGTCATTTCTTTGGGAATTTTTAGTGCAGTTTGGAGTGTTCTGGATGTCTGATTCCAGCATGGCCTGTCAATGCTCCAGGAGATTCTTTTCTCTCCCCAAACCCATTCCAGTTTAATTAAAGGAAACCAGCTTATACTTCCAGCATGAAAACCATCAATACTCAAAATCAGGGAAATTCCTATTCATGCTCCACTTAAAACTTCAAGTCCTAATGGGAGCTGCAGTGGCACAAAATGAAAATGATCCCATTTATTCTAGATAATTTCAGAAATAATGCAGTCAGCATGTTTAAACATATTTTAAAAAAAGGTGATTTCAAAAGTAGAACTCCCTCCGAGCAAAATATTGTTCGGTGCAAGATGATCCTGCTTGGGTGGAGCCTTGTGGGTGTCTTAGAAATGTTACTGTCCCAAGATGTTTACAATTTCTTTATCAGGTGGTTCTCATGTCTGGAAGAGGCGTGTGACACTTATTTTTAGGTTCTGTCCTTTTCTTTCTCTCCTTGCAGCTCCCCCAATATCGGTGTTTCCTTAGAAACCCTGGCTGTCAGCTGGCATCAGAAAAATCTGAGATGACACCGAGCTGGCTTTTGGGGGAGGTGATTCTTGTGCAAACAACGTGTTTGCTATTGCTGGCAAAACTCTTGGCTTTAATCCTCGTCCCGAAAACAATAATTTCAGTCAAGATTTAGGAGAGGGAGGGGCCCTTCTGTGCTTTCCTGGTTGAGAGCGAGGATTACTCCGAGGAAAAGCTCATTGCTATGCAGAGGTGGAACCTTTTTAAGCCCTAGGTTGATGCTGGATGGATGTGTTGTCATGAGAGCTGCATGCTGGGCTTGCATAACTCTTTGGAGGTGTTTATGTACGAGCTCTCCCAAGGGTGATGTTTTATCAAACCTTATTACAAAAGTGCTCTTCTCCGCGAGCCACCGAACGCTCCGGGAGCATTAAAATGCAGAGTTGTGTCTGGTCAAGGATAAGCAGAGGCTGTGTTTCATATTCATGGGAGAGATAACTCCCAGAAATTTCCAGAAGATTTTATAGGAGCTGCAGCTCTCCTGTGCTGTGGTCACCTACAGGGATTAGAATCCCAGAATTGTTTGGGTTGGAAGGGAATTTAAAGCTCCATCCAGTGCCACCCCTGCCATGGCAGGGACACTTTCCACTGTCCCTGTGTTCTACCTGGCCTTGGACATTTTCAGGGATCCAGAAACCCCTGCCACATCCAGAAACCCCTGCCACATCTAGGGGTTTCTGCTGTTTCTTTTAGTTCTTCCTCTAACGAATAAAAATGCAGATCAGAAAGAATCAGAGGGAAATACTTGAGGAAAGGTCACTCTGCTGAGCTGCTTTGAAACTCAGATAAAAGAACAGTGATAATCCCATTACAGAGGAGCCACAGATGCTTTAATTCAATCCTACAAGCCAGGGGAGTCCACATGGAGCCTTCCCCGCCCTCAGGAAGTTTTTGAGCTGCAGGAGAAGGGTGCAAGAGAAAAGGGATGGGATGGTGATGATGGGGAGACTCTGTGGACGTGGAGATGCTGAGGAAGGACATCCCATTCCAGGCTGATCCAAAACCTCACCTGAAGGAAATTGCAGCTTTATAGACTTGAGATTTTATTTATTTTTGGTTAATTTGGGCAGTGAAGCTTTGCCAGCCCTGGTGGGAGGGGGCACTTGGTGCCTTCTGCTTGAACCCCCTGAGGCCAAGGAGGAGAGTTTTATTTTCTGTTTGCAGAGTTCAGTTCTTCTCTGTCTTGAATCACAAACCTCAATTCTTTTATGAGCCACGGCTTCAGGGCCTGCAGCACAAAATCTCTGCCAGTGTTACTAGGTCAGATCTGCTGTCCTCTATTTATGTTTATTTTATAACTGAGCAAGAAGGGTCAGGTTTGGTCTGTGGCAAAGGTCATTTTTCTGTGAGCAGACTTTGATGGACTGAGATACAAAAGGTGATAAAGTTATCACTTTGAAAAAGTCTCTTGTTAGAATACAAATATTATGAATTCATTCCTTTTTTTTTTTTTTTGCCTTGAATTAAAACCCACCAAGTGCAGCTATCTTTGGTTCCCTTGTCTGACACGGCTTTGCCAGTCTGTAAATTTTCTTTCAAATTAGCAGCCCGAGTTTTCTTATCAACCCTTAGCCAGTTGCAATTACTGTCACTCTTTTCAGCACAGTTAATAGGTTTGTGCCAACCAAACAGAAACTTTTGTCAGGAATTGTGATTTTCTGAGTGCCCTGAAGTCGCTGATATTGTTTTAAACATAAGAGCTTTTTTAGACATGGGGGTGACAGGCAAAGCCAAACTTTGTTCTCTGACTTCCCAAATTGCACTGGACAATTCAGCAAAAGCTGAGGGCGTGAAGGATTAGTTTTCCCCTCATTTTCATGAGGGATTTTATATCTATATCTATATATTTTTTTTTAAGAATACAATTTAAAGTAGAATAAACAGAACATGCACAAAACAGCTTTTGAAAAATGTGTGGTACAAATGTAGGGTCTTTTGGGAATCAGTGTGATGCATCTAAAATGCTGTTGAAAATGTTAATTAGTCCCATGTATCCAGTACAAAGGAGAACATTTTCATAATTAAGAAATATATAGAACTAAGAAGAAAACAGATTCAGATGCCAGGCAGCTGGACTTGCCTTGCTGTGTTTTCTCACTAATATTTTTGGGAAAGGATCTTTTATGGGAAAGAATCCTGTAGAGGTGCAGGTATTTCTTCTGACAGGAAAGGTGGTTTCAGCTCTTTTCTGGTGGAAGTATCACTAAGGATACTTCACATCTCTTCCTGGTGTTTTCTGCCACAGAATATTTGGACATTTACCACTTTGGGGGCTTTTGATGTCATGGGAAAGGGATCTCTAACACCTCTGGGGAGCTCAGCTGCTGTGTAACCCAGGGAAGTTTGGGATGGGGACCCTTGTCCGTAGGGCTGAGCCAGGCCTTGGCCTTTGCATGGGAATTTCTGTAAAAAGTGAGGGTTTACGAGGGATTTTTTTGAAAAAAGAGCAAGTTTGCCTGATCCAAGAAGAGCATCATTGATGTGGGACAGTGAGGCCGAAGAAGTGAGGCCTCCTCTGCCTCTTTGCTGCTTTTCTGTATTCAGCTGTGAGAGGAGGGAGTTCTCAGAGGATCTTTTTTGCTGAACATGTGTTAATATACAACACTGGGCAGGGATTTTTGTGTTTTTCCAAGCTTTATTGCTCCAAATGGGCCAGAGCAGCAGCAGCAGCTCTCAGGCCCAGTGGCAGCACTCAGGGCAGAGTGGGGGACAGCCCTGAGGCTGTCGGCCATTGTGTCCCTCCCCTGCCAGTGGCCACCAGCAGATGTCCAGGGCCAGAATTTAACAACTCTGAGAGAGAATTCCTCTGCATATCCTCTCCAATAATCTGCTGGTTAGGGATTTTCTGGAGGTGGCAGCTACATCACAGCCTCTAACAGCCCTCAGCGGGCCTCATTGCTGCAAGATCTGCCTCGTTATCCCCTTGCACAGTGGGGTGGCATGGTTTGAACGAGCAGAAATCCTTTCCCTTTTCATGCTGGTTAGGCCACCTCCAAAGCATTCTAATGGGATTTATCCTGATTTGACAAAGCTGAGGCAATGTTGCAGCCAGACCTCCCAATCCTCACGGCTGGGGTGTCCCTAAATAGGTGTTTGCTACCAGGGCTCAGCCTCCAAAGGACAAGAGTTGCTGTGAAGAAAGATGGTCCAAACTGCTAAAAATACATTGTTCTGGGGTTTGAAGTCACAATCATGCTTCCAACAGAGAAATTAATTTGGTTGTCCCTGACAGAGCCTTTGCTCCCTGTGGGTTTCTCCACAGAACTGTTTCTTCAGGGGACAATTAAAACCCACAGTGCTGGGAGTGAGGGAGAAGGGGATGGACACAGTGTAATAATAGCAGGGCCCCAAATGCTCCTTTCATTACTTCCTTCTCTTCAGATCTCCTTCCTGGCCTGTCTCTTTGTTTGTTTTTGTTTTCCATCAGCAGGATCCAGTCTCTTTCTGAATATATTTCCCCGAGTAGCTCGCTGGAAATAGCCCACATTTGATCCTACACAAAATGCTTTCATGGGGACCAAAATCCAGCTGAGTGAGGAACATTGGATGCAAAATATATATTTATAAAAACCAAATAAACTAAAAAGCAACCTCCCCCCCAGCAAGCCCAACCCTCAGGAATAAAA
>NW_005054309.1:9983205-9991660 GCF_000277835.1 Geospiza fortis | reverse complement strand
CCTGTTTTTCCCTTTTTTCCTTCCCTTCACTCTTAGTTCTGTCTAAATGCAAAGTAGAGAGCAATAAATTCAGGATCAGGCTCCCACTGTTCCAAAATTTTTGCAGGGTAGTTAGTTGTAGGTTATTAAGAGTAAAACACAGGAGAAGGTTTTGGAAGTCTGGTTGGCCCCAGGAGAGGGGAGCCTACACCAGGAAGCTGCCCAGCTTTGGAGGAGGATTTCCACCTCACTCTGCTACTCCAACTCTTTAAAAACCCCATGCTGCTGGATTTTTAATTCCTGATTTCAAGCCAGGCCTTGGGTGAACAATTCTTACCAAAAAAAGAGAAATCTTTGCAACTTGAAGCAGAAAAGTTTTACCCTTGTATGTTCTTTTACGCTTTTCTCACTTCAAACCTGTGTGATTGCCCTTCCTGAGCTTCCTGTTGTCCCAACCACTCTCTATGCAGGTCTTCCTCTACCACCTCAGCCAAGTTAATTCCTGGGATATTTCGCATGCAAACATCAGCACTGGGTTATCCAGGTTGTTCAGAACTCAGTGCCAGCAGTTCCTCAGGATGGCAGTCCCTAAAATGTTCTGGTGGCTGTAGGGGGTGTTAATTTATAGTTTTTTCTGCTGTTTGCATTTATAGATAGAAATGCTTGCGCTTTTTTTCTTGGGTTTTCTTGGGTTTTTCATTGCCAAAATCCAGCATCAGTGGCTCCATCAAATGGAGCTGATTGAGGCTGGTGAAGTGTGCCTGGCTTGCATTTTAATGGGAATATTCAACCTACAGATGGGCTCGGAGAGAGGTCAGCTAAGTTCAAGTGAGAATTTCAGTGCAGATTCGTAGATTTTCAAGGCCAGATGGCAGCACTATGATCATCTTGAGTGATCTCCTGCAGAACACAGGCCGTGGAATTGCATCCATTCAATCCCACCTCAAGCATGACATTTTCCCTGCAGATGTTTGACTCCTCCTCCGTCAGGCCCAAATTTGAGCTGACCTCAATATATCAGTGATGTGATACTGATATCAGTGCTGTTAATAACCCAGGTTACTGGAACATTAAAGAGAAAACCTTGCAAGGTCTCCCCTGGAATCTTGTTGGCTTGGCTGCAATTCCTATTTTAATTTTTTTTTTTTTTTTAATTATTTGCTGTAAGATCGATAGAGCTGTGTGGTTGTTTTCAGGAGTGTTTAGTAAGAACTCCAGAGGGAGGATCTGAAAGCCTTGCTCTGTGATGGATTGGAATGTCAGATCAGCATATGGTGAAAGGATGGAAAAGGCAAGAGGGACAGCCAAACCAGAGCTCTTGTTTGAAACACCCTGGAAATTGTGTTGGTGACTAAATAAAGCTTTCTCACCACCAAAAGTACAGCAACAGCAGCAAAAAATTTGATCTGAAAATAAATCTCCTTTTTTTTCTTGCAGAAAATCATCACATTTTCCTTGTTCACTTTGGGTGATTGTTATTTTTCCAGCAGGATTTCTCACTTCCCTGGAGAAACAATGAATCTATGAAACTTTTTTCAAAAAACCAAACCCATTTCTGATGCTTCCCAGCCAAATGCTGTGTCAGCCAGCCAGGACAAACGTTGCACGAGGTACTGTGAGCCCAGTTCCCTGCTCTTTGTTCCCCCAAAAAGGCATTTTCTCCTTGGAATTGTCTGATTTGGTCTGACAGGAGCTTGGCATGTGAATAAAATATCCTGGGACATGAGTAATGATTGCAGAATCTGATGTTCTGCACAGAGCTGGTTTGAAGTAGGAATAAATAAAAAAATAAGAGGGCAAATATTGTTCATTTTGCAATTTCATGTTCATTTTGCAGCGTTGGCTGAAGTGAGCTGTCTTGGAGCTGGCTCAGAGCTGGGAATTCCAAATTTCAAGTGTTCCCACTTGAGATTGGGGTGTTTCAGCAGGAGGTGAAGTGGGCAATGATAGGATGGCAAATAGGGACAGGAGCTGGGCAGGGAGGATGAATATTGGCAGGAAAAGGGGTGATGCAGATGTTAAAAGGTGTTTTGGAGATTGGTGACCAGCATTTCTCCTCATTTCTTCTCCCCCCAGGGGGACCGTTGGACTGTGGTTACAGGTGTGGAAGGAGTTAGCAAAACCCAGCCTTGCAGCTTCAGCTTAAGAGGGATCCAGCCAAATCCTGTTGTAGTCACGCGTCCTATCCCAGCGTCCTCTATCCAGAATCCTGGAATTGTTCAGCTTGGAAAACCCCTCTGAGTCCAGCCTGTGACCAATCCCCACCTTATCACCAGCCCAGAGCCCTGAGTGCCACATGCAGGCCTTCCATGGACACCTCCAGGGGTGAGGACTCCACGCCTCCTTGGGAAGCCCATTCCAATGCCTGACCACCTTTTTTTTCCCACAGAGAAATTCCTCCTGATGTGTGTATGAACACATAGATTGTGGGCTGCCTTTGTTTTCTCATAACTTTCAGGGAGCAAGAGCTAAAAGCAATAGATAAATAAATGCACAGAACTCCACAGATGTAGAACATGTGGAGGAATAATTTGGGACAGTGTGGGAAGGGACAGATTCTTGGTGGAGATCTTCAGACACAAACAACAAACCTTTCCTGACTGTGACCAGAAACACCTCGGTGTTCCTCGCTTTCTTCCAGGTCAAAACGACTTTAATTAGCAATTAACTGAATCATCTGCAGGGTCTGGGAGTAGTCTGTGTGCAGGAAGGATGTGCCACGGGAGGGAGGGAGGAAGAGGATCCTGGGTGTGATCAGGGTTTACAGCTCCTGACAGGATGGCTTTTAGGAATGAAGGTTTTGACGTGGCTTAGCACACGCACGCTGTAATTTGTCTGTCAGCTCTCTGAAAGTTCATTGGCATTGTCAGGTCGTGTTTAGCTCAGTGGGGAAATATGGATTTCATCCCTGGTGATTTCACGGAGCACTTTGATAGCCTGAAGGTTTCCCATTAGGACCACGGCCTCCCATCTCCTCCCCACCTCCTCAGGAATTACTGAGCCTCTTGGGAGGATTTCAGCATGCACAGGACCCAATGGGTCCTGTTTGAAAAGATTAAATATCTGATTGTGCAGGAACACCTGCAGGTCTGGAACCTCTCTGGGTATCTGTGTGGGTAGGGGTTCATAAAGCCAAAAGAAGGGCAAGGACAAAAATCAGTTTTCCTTGTTAGACAATGGCACGTGGCAAATATAACAGAGAACTCCATGTGCTGGGGCACGTCCAGAGAAGTATGACAGGAATATTTTGGCATTTTTCTTCCCCTTTTCATTTTTAAAGGAGAGTAGGGAACTCTTTGCAGCACTGTACCTGCTGGTCCAATACCAACAGAAAATCTCCACATCCATTGAGGAGCCCAGGCCAGAGGTGCCTCTGCCTTTCCACAGCTGTTGCAGTCTTCAGATGAAGACCCATAAACCTTCTGTATCTGGAGAACATTTAATTTTCCATGCTCAGCCATTTAGTTAAAGGTGTTTCCAGACAGCATTAACAAAAATAAAAGCTGACAGATTAAAAGGAACTCTTCATTTTGGAGGTGTGCTCCGAGCTAAAATAATTCTTGGTGCTGATCCTCCAACGTTCAGACCTGAGCTGTGCAAAGCACTCTCTGTGTGGGTTTGGATGGGTAAATATTCCATATAAAAAATAAGTGTTTATAGCAAAACATTCTTTATTATTTCTTTTCCACTCTTCTGCCATGCTGTGGTCTTTTAAATCTGATTTCATGTGCACATACGTCGTTTTTATAGTGTCATTTTACCTGGTGAGCGAAAAGGCAATTTTTATAAACAAAACTTAGTGCTAACAAAAAAACCCTGCATCTCTCTGTGATACAAATGAGCATAATTACAGTAAAACACTGTTTTTAAGAGTGCCCAGCTGCTGTCAGCGTGCCTGACCCCCAGCAGAACTGGATACACGTTCTGTTCCTGGAAAAATAAACAGGAGACACTGGTTCTGTTGGGTATGGCTTGAAGACAAATTTTACCCATCAGAAAACAACTTTTAATTATCAGAAGCCAACTATTTAACCTTCAGAAGCCAAAGGACACCATGCTGATGTTGATTTTTGAATCTGAAGCTGGTTTAACAAGTTGAAGGACAGAAAGAATGGAGAAATAGATTCTGTTCCTGGAAAAACAGACAGGAGACATGGGTTCTGTTGTGTACAACTTGAAGACAATTTTAACCATCAGAAAGCAACTTCTAACTATCAGAAGCCAACCTTTAACCCTCAGAAGCCAACTTTTAGCCATCAGAAGACAAGGGGCATGATGCTGACATTGATTTTCAATCTGAAGCTGGGTTAACAAGTTGGAGGGGAAGAATGGAGATGGTTTTTCTGCTGACTGCCCAGAGCTGGCTGTTTGTTAAACTCCAAGAGTAGAGCATTCCCACGTGTTTCTGCCTTGTTGTTTGGCCTGGGCAGAGCTGGCTGTGCAATATGGGGTGTGCCAGGCTGGGTCTCTGTCAATGTTCAGTCTCCAGTGCTGCTCGTCTGGAACACCAAGTGGTCTCTGATAGCCCTGAGATGTCCTGATCTGCTGCAGCTTTGAGGGCATCCCACCCTGACAGGCTGTCGCAGCATCCCTGCAGAGGGACAGGAAAGGTGTGTGAGGATGTGACAGACACGAGGACTCCTCCTGAAACCCCTCAGGGCAGGACCAGGTGCCGTGGATGGAATTCTGGAACTGGATATTTCCTCCCAGGCTTCCCCAGCACCTCAGCAAAGCTTTGCCAGGATGTGAAGAACATTTGTTCATCTCCTCTTCGTTGTTCCACTCTCACTGCAATTCCTCTCCAGAATTCAAGAGTGGAAAGAACTCCGAGCAAGTCATGATAATAATTCTGTGGCTGTCTTGGTAATGCCTCCATAATTAACATTTGTCCTTACAGATACAATAACTCCCTGTAATGCAGACATAAATATTCCATTTTAAATAGACACCTGAATTCTGGGGATGAGTGGTGTAGACTTTAATTACATTTCATAAGTGCATTTCCCTCATAATCCCATATTTTTCATTAGACACAAAATAACATTTCTGCTCATTTTGGATAGGTGTTTTTTTTTTCTTTGCTTTGGTCTGTTTAAATACAAAAAAAATGTGAACAAGTAGAGGAAAGCCTGTTGACTTAGACAAATTAAATATGTACAGAGTAATTCATACAGAAAGTTTAATTTTTTTTCCCTCTGTCTCAATAAAGATATGATAATTTTTTGAATCAAAGTCTTAAGCCTCATACTGCTACCATCTCTTCAGGAAAACAAATGCTAGATTCATTTGAAAGTTATTATTTAACATGTTACAAAGATTAATCTCTCAGCTGTTATTGAAAGCTCGAGTTGTAGAGTTTTGGTAATTCAAAGAAATATAAATACAATTGAATTTGATGAGGGTCTCTATTGATGGAATACAGACTTTGCTTTCCAGCCAGGATTTACCTGCTAATCTCATTTTTCCGTGTAGGAAACCACAGCTGAGTTTGGGCAGAAATGGAACTTGAGTTTTATTCTGAAGGTGATCCCTGTGACTAGAAACATCACCTTAAACATAGAATTCATGCAAGGACTGGAGGGACAGGACACAGGGAATGGCTTCCCATGGCCAGGGGGCAGGGCTGGATGGGATCTTGGGAAGGGGGGCGAGGGGCTGGGATGGAATCCCCAGCCATTCCCATGGCTGCCCCTGGATCCCTGGCAGTGCCCAAGGCCAGGCTGGACACTGGGGCTGGGAGCACCTGGGACAGTGGGAGGTGCCCCTGCCATGGCAAGAGTGGGATGGGATTTAAGATCCTATCCACCCAAACCAATCTGGGATTCCGTGATTCCCTGAGATAAAACTTCAGCTCTTGTCTAAAGCGATAAATCAAAAGTTCAGGATTAAAGCGGAAATTTCTGTCATTTCTGAAAATAGACTCAAGAGTTTAACGTTGCATGTTTGGTTGTTTCCAATTGACAGATCCTTTTTCTCTCCCTCTATTTATTGAATATTATCTCTCCATTCTGCCTGTCGTGGCAGTACCTGAAGTTTTGTGATACGCAGGCTTTGGCAGCATTATTGACTCGAAAAGTTCCTGTGTCCTTCACATTCCCTTGTGTTCAACTCCCCAGATAAGTTCATGGTTATATTCTATAGATCTGATCCAATTTATTTCAACAACAAGATATTGCTTGGAAGGAAATACGTCCTGCTCTCTATCTTTAGGAATTACCTAAACGTGTTAAAATCTGAGCCTAACTATTTTTCACAATTAGGCTGATGGGGCTTGATGCCTTTCTGAGGGAAAAAAACCTGAGAAATATGCCCAGAAGAACAAATCATTAGATGTGATAAGCCAGGAGGTCCAGTCTTCCTGATAATTTGTCTTAATTATCTTTTGTTTTGTTTTTTTTTTTTTATTTAACTCTGGGCTACTTGTTTATATTGGAAGTAAAAATAATCCCTCTGTCATCCTTGGGTATTCCCAACAGCCAAGAAAGTCTTCTCCATCTATTTCCCCTCATCTCCCCAGCCCTGCAGCCAAGCTGCCTTCCAAGGTATAATTAATTTATGGTTTGTGCCCCAAGGAGGAAAAACCGAGCACTCATCAATGTGATGCTCTAGCACTTCAGTGCATTATTTTTGGGCATCTTATTGTGTTCATTCCAATACCCATGGCAAACAAACCTGGATTCTTTGCCCTTCGTTTCCTTCTTGAACATAATAAATCTAATTCTGGCACTAAGCATATTGCAACCACTTTTTGTGACGGTAATGCTGACTAAAAAGGGCCTGATTTTGGTGCTCCCACCAGAGCTGGTTGGGAGGGAGGTGGCTATCCGCTGAAATGGTAAAATACAAAATAGAATGCCCAGAAATTGGCTCTGTTCTAAAAGAAAACCTCAATTGTATGTGTTTTAAAGCACTTTGTGATGCAGAGCTTCTGCACAGGGCAACAAAATCTGCACAATTCTTGGTCCAGCTCATGCCACACTTTTTTACCTGAATTTCAGCTCCTTATCTGAGAGTCTCAACCCTTGTGGGCAGTGGCAGAGCAAAAATCCCATTGCCAGCAGCTCCTGTTGTAACTGTCTGCTCTATTTTAGCAATTCTAGGTAAGTTTGTGAGTAATTTTAGTTTTACAGGGACTGAAAGGATGTTTTTTTTTTTTCAAAATGTTGAATATTGGTCTCATTTTCATCCAGAGATTTTTATTCATTTTATTCCTTTTTAATTTGGCATTCTATTTTCTCTTCCTGTTCTAAACTGAGCTGTCAAAAACCAGTGTAGTGTCTGGGAAGTGTGCAGGGAGAAGGGAAAAAAGTCACATTTTCGTGTTCTTTTATCTCCTTAATTTACCTGGAGACTCAGTCTGACCCAGGACTTCAAAAGGGAAAATATACATTTAAAGAATAACACAGGAAAAGAAGAGTAAATAGTAAATAGCTATGAAATGCGATATTTTGGTGGCTAAGACTAACATTATCTATATATTCTATACAGTCAATCAGAAATATTAAATAGCTGAGTGCTGGTGAATTGTGGTGGCATCATGAAGGGGGCAGGGAAATTCTTAGCCCAAAATCACAGAATTTCATGTCCCTAAAACTTGGGAAATTCTCCTTAAAGAGGACATCTGAAGTCATCAGCATGGACCTGATGTTTATTTTTCACAGTGAAATGTGGTATTTTCTTACTTTCTCCTCTAAATACCAGAGAACTTTGTTGTTGCTGATTGTAATTAATAATTCTTGGCATTTTTGCTGCACATTTTACTGGTTATATTTATAGAACTGAATGTAATTCAACCTCACATTAGGAATACAAATATATTAAATCCCTAAGTCATGGTTCTTCTTCTTTTTTTTTTTTTTTTAACTCCTCACATGCATTTAGTAAAAGCTACATTTCCAAAATTCCCATCTGTTCTGCATGTAAACCCAGCTAATTATACACTGATTGACAGGGCTATAAAAGGACATTTTTTGGGGAGATGATAGGTTTGGGAGCTGCACTAAAAATTCCCACGTGGAGGCATTCTGCAGTTTTCCCATGGAAACTCTGTGTGGGCGTCAGGGGGATACAAACACACCCAAAAAAGTGTGCTCTGGCTGTCACCTGTGTGGTGTCAGCAAGGCTTTGGGGTTTTTGTGTGAATGTGAGTGTGGGGAGGGGTCCGTAATCCCAAATAATGCCCTCACCTGGATCAGCAGGGATGCGTCAGGCTCTGCTCTTGGCTTGAGGGGCAGCTGGAGAGATCCCAGAGAGATGTGGGCGGCCCCACAGGCTCTTATGGATCAGAGAATCCCAGAATCACTGATGACTGGAATTCCAATGAGGTTGGAAAAGCCCTCCAAGGTCATCAAGGGCTTGATGCCCACCTTGTCCGCAGCCCAGAGCTCTGAGTGCCACCTCCAGCCCTTCCTTGGACACCTCCAGGGATGGGCACTCCAAACCTTCCTGGGAGCTCCTCCCAGTGTTTATTCCCCCT
>NW_005054309.1:9961546-9983195 GCF_000277835.1 Geospiza fortis | reverse complement strand
GATGTCCAACCGAGCCTGCCCTGGCCCAGCCTGAGGCCATTCCCTCTGCTCCTGTCCCTGTTCCCTGGGATCAGATCCCAAATCCCCCCGGCTGTCCCCTCCTGTCAGGAGCTGTGCAGAGCCACAAGGTCCCCCCTGATCCCCCTTTTCTCCAGGCTCAGCCCCTTCCCAGCTCCCTCAGGATTCTCCTGGTGCTCCAAACCCTTCCCAGCTCCCTCAGCCTCTCCTGGTGCTCCAAACCCTTCCCAGCTCCCTCAGCCTCTCCTGAGGCTCCAGACCCTTCCCAGCTCCCTCCGCCCCTCCTGGTGCTCCAGGCCCTTCCCCAGCTCCATTCCCTTTATTCCTCCCCATATTTCCATGGAGAGCATCCTAGCCAAGGGATGATGGATTTAGCAGTTGAGCTGCCACGATAAATTCTGGGCATCGGCGAACATCTTGGATTTGAACCTTAAATGCTGAACTTTTGTCTAAAAATAGCCATGGTGCAAGATGAGCCGCTCAGTTTCTTTTTAATAAATCACCCACTTTTAAAAATAATTTATTTTATGTTTCTTTGTTCTTTCTGTTCTTCCTTTTTTATTTTTTTTTTAATCCACATAAGCTACTTTTACTCTAGACAAGGAAGAGGAGAGCTTGTATTTTAAATAGATTTATGTATGAGCAGGGCTATTTATGAGAGAATCTGGGAGAAACATGATCAGAAAATTTTGATAGAACTGGAAGGAAAATTGAACACAGCAAAAGGTCAAACAAAAAGCAGACAATTTCTTAATTGTATTCTTAACAAGGGTAATTAAGCACTGGAACAGATTATTAATGGATGTGGTTCATGCAGCATCAGATATGAGGAGCCTTAAAATAAGATTGAATCCCTTCCTAAAATGCCTGATCTAATTTCAGCACGAGTTATTGGGTTAGATGAAGGCACCAAGAAATAAAATCCCAATCTGTGGCACAGGAGAAATGTTCACAATATTTCTGATGGCCCTGGAATGTCTGATTCTGGGAAAATCCACCAAGAGAAAATCTAATTGTTCTTCTAATGTGAAATGTGAGTATAATCAGGTTTAAAAATTAACACATTGCTGAGACCATAGAATGATATTGGCTTTGTGGGCTTCTTTTTTTAATTTTTTATTTGTTCTTTTGAAGACTACAGATCAGAAGGACCAATCTGTATTTTATATTTTCTGATTTCACCGTGTTAATGTGATGCTTGTTGATCACATCAACAAGGAATTCCTGGCTGTAGACCCCAGGTGTTTGTAGGGAGTTTTAGATCATTTTAATGGGATTTTGAGGATTCACTTTTAACATAGGGGGAGGAAACAACAGAGTTCAAATGCTCCTCTGATGCTGCCACAGATCCATGTCATGGCCATCCTGCCATTCCCCGTCCTTCAGTGAAATTTGAAGGTGCATGGGATGCAACCCTGGAGCACCATTTAACCGTTGTGGGAACAGGTAAATTTGGGAATGATGTGTTCTGGAAATGGTTTTCCATGGGTGGAATGGTTCATCCCCCTGTCCTCCAGGGGAGCAGACAAGATGCAATCCAGGGCCGTCATTTAGCTTTTGTGGGAGCAGATAAGTCTGGGAATGATGTGCTCTGGAAATGAAATGTTTTTCCATGGATGGACTTGTTCATCCATCCCCCTGTCCTTCAGGGAAACTTTGGTGCACAGGATGCAATCCAGGGGCATCATTTAACCCTTGTTAAATGGAATGATGTGTTCCAGGAATGAAGAGGTTTTCCATGGATGGAATGCTTCATCCCTGTGTCCTTCTGGGGAGTGCCTAAGATGCAATCCAGGAGCGTCATTTAAGTCTTGTGGGAATAAGTAAATCTGGGAGTGATGTGTTGCAGGAATGAAGAGGTTTTCCATGGATGGAATGGTTCATCCCCCTCTCCTCCAGGGGAGTGCACAAGATGCAATCCAGAGCCATCATTTGGCTTTTGTGGGAGCAGATAAATCTGGGAATGAGGTGCCTTTCCATGGATGGATCCATCCAGAAGCTCTGCTCCAGATGGGGAATGTCAAGCACCTCCCAAGGTAATTAATCTCCCCCAAGCTCCCGTCTAATTTAATGAGTCGTAGTTCACAGAGCGGTGTCAGCAAGGACCAAAACGTTGGCTAAGGTCTGTGGGGAGCCTTAAATCAGGGAAGAGCACTGCTGGAAGTCAATCCAAAGGCTGCTCTGAATTTTGGATTAACATTCCCAGTCCCTCCTCATTGCTCTAAATAACAACTTCATCCCTCAACTCTGAGAGTAATTGCATGCTCGTGGTCCCTGTGCCAGGGAGGGGTGGGAGCTGGACCCTTCTGCCAGTGGTATTCCCAATTTCCAGCCATCAGAAATACAGGATCTTTCCTCTCATTCCCAGGAAATTGCACTTCATTCTTTCAGCACTCTGATTTTGTTGCCACCATTTCAGGGAAGTGTAAATTCTTAAATTTGGTAGATTTGATGCTTTGAAATCAAGAAACTGATACTTAGACTCCAGCCTGGATGTTTACAACCCCTGGCTCCATGTTTTCAGCCAGTTCTTTCCCTCTGAATTCCATGAGGGTCTCGGTGCAATAACAGGAGCAGGCTTCCAAATAATGCAACTTCTGGCTGAATGAGACTTTGATTTCAGCCTTTCTTAGAACCAAGGCTACAAAAATATTTGGGTTTTTTTCCTTGTAGCCTTTAATTTATACAAGAACCCTTAATAACCAGTGCTTAGCCACCAGGAGGCTGCATTTATTTAAGTTAATATCTAATTAGGTTCCTTTCACTCCAGAAATTTAAGGAATTTAAGCAATTAAGTTTGGGCAATGATATCCTCCTGCTTGCTTTTGTTTCTCCTCGACTAAATTTTGCCTGTAATTGATAATTTCTAGACCACCAAATCACATTGATTTCTTTAGTTTGTTTATCTACTTGTGTATTTTTAAGGATTTTTTAAAGGATTTTGGGGTGCAAGAATCTTTCCTCTTAACTTTCTTTTTTTTCTCCAGTCAGTGGAAAATGAAATTAAAGGATAAGAAAAGTGATTTTTATGGATTCGCAACACGATGCAAAGGTTAGATTTTTCTCTTACTTCTACCTTGAAATTGCTTTGATTAAAAGATATAAAATTATTTCTGTGCAAAGAAATATTTGTAAAATGTAGAGATTCTGATTCATAGGCAGAGCAGAATATTTGAGGAACTTTTTAGGTTGGTGGGGACAGAGAAATCTCTTTGAGGAACTTTTTGTGTTGGTGACAGGGATATGATACTCTGTGTATTTGATACAATTAATTTTTAAACCATTTCATAAGTTGAAATAATCTTTCTTTTTTTTTACAAGCAGGACCTGAAAAGTAAAAATGAGAAAAATCAGTTTTCCCCCTTCCAATAGAAATATTAAATACATGAAAAATCAGAGCTGGGACAAAATATTCCTCCTGTGCTCTTTGTAAAGAACCTGAAAGGTCTCACAAAAAAAGATCCATTAGGAAGGATGATTCCCTGCATGGGGATTTGTGGGAATCACAACTTTCCAGGAAAAAATGGAAGTGCTGAGTTTTTTTTTTAAATCCATGAAAAAATGAGCAACCATTTTGGGCGGACCAGAACAGCTGATACCCTCCTGCCAACCTCATTTCTTTATAAGTGGTTTATTTATATATGGAGATGTATGCAAATCCTCGACACCGAAAACACCCTGTAAGCAACAGAAACAACAGGAAATCAAAGAATTCCTGGAGCTGCCAAAGAAACTCTGCAGAACCAGAGATCCCCACTGCAGGAGGCCCCTGGCTTGGAGCTTTGGGATTGGTTTAAGAATTTTCAGGTTTTGGTATTAAAGACCGAGGTTAATGGTTGGACTTGGTGACCCCAGAAGGTTTTTCCACCTGATTGGTTCTGTGGTTCCGTGATTTCAGGGTGGCACGTAAGGAATATTCAGCACAAAAATGTCTGAGCAGATTTATTTTCTGCCAGATTTCAGGACCTTTTCCAGAGCAAACTCATCATGAAGATGATGCATTGTGGATGGATATCACTGGATTTAATTTGCACCTTTGACAGAAAAAGTGGCTGCCTGTTGTATTCCAGGACAGAGAATGGTTCAGAGCAAACATCCCAGAAGGAATTTTACGTTATTACAGCACTGTCAACCTGAAATTGGACTTTCTAGCACTTGGAAATCCCATTCACACAGAGATATCAATTGTAACAAATAATCTCTCGGCTCACTTTATTCCTATTCACCTTATTCAGCCTTATTGAATTAGGGAAATATAAAAATAACCCACTTGCTGAATTTTTCTGGATATGTATTTGTCATTCATGTCAGTACAAAAATAGCACGGTTTTTCTGGTGTGACTTTTATTTTTCTCCCCCAAAAACTTGAGAACAGATTTTTTGAGCTGCCTGGAAAAAAAGGTTGCCTCAGAGATGACATTTCAAAGATCCAACCCAATAAATCAAGATATTGTGGCCGTTTCCCTGTATTTCTAAGCTCGTTGTTGGAAACAACAGCCTGATAATTGTGGCTGCTCATGCCATTAATGAGGCAAAGCCATCTGAAGCTGGGATTTTGCAATCTTTTCTGCATATGAATAGTCTGAAGTTCAATGTGATCTGATGATCAAGACCCACTCGAAGCATTTGATTGTGCAAGTTGGGTTTTTTTTGTGCCGAGGTTTTCGGCTCCCTTTGACTCCCAAGTGGCTGGAACGTTGTGAATCACAAGTGGGGGAGCAGCTAAATGGGGAAAGAGAAGCAAATGGATAAAACAGAAAAGAGTGTTGGATTCTCGCTCCCCTGTCCCAGCTCTGGGCACACAATGGCAACTCCTGGCTTGAGGAACGGGAGGGGAAAGCGTTGGGGTTTCCAACAATCCACTGATATTTTAAATGTGAGTTTGTAGAGGAACTCAGGTTTGCCAAATGCTTCTGTTGTGGGTTTTGGATGCTCCATGCTCAGGGATTTGGGGGTGTTTGGAGCAGGGTTTGACCCCAGCAGCTGCATCCACATATGCGCCCTCTGCTTGCATCCCGAATTTTGTGGCTCATCCAAATCCAGCAATGTCAATCCACGCAGGGCAAGGTGAGGGGACCTTGCAGAGCATGAGGAGCCCACACAGGTCCTTGCTTGGTGCTGATAATAAAATAAAAAGAGAAAATTTCCTCCTGATCAATGCCACACCCTACAATTTTATGTTTTTTGCTCTTTTCTGTCTAGACAGGGAAGTGTGGTTTAATGGCAGCCTGCAACAGAAACTGATCATAAGAAAGTATTTTTAATAGGGGCATGCAAGAATGAGCCAAATCCAACTTTTTTTTAGCCTAATCTGCCTCAAGAGAAGTGGCAGATTCACCTCCAGCACTAACGACTGAATCCATTCCAACCTCACTTGATTTTCTAACAACTTCCTACAGGAAAAATACACAGAATATCCTACATACAAATATATGGAAGTGGAACTCGATGATCCCATGTGTCCATTCCAGCTTGAGGTATTCTGTGATTTATGAAACAAAGGCTGCAGGTAAAAAGTGAATCTTAAAAACAATCCTGCCACTAAATTAAAGCAACACTGCGGGTGTTTTCTGTCTTGTTTGGGACTAGAACAAGGTTGGTCCAGCTGGATCTGTTATCAGTTCTTGGTGGCTTTTAATGATTCCTGGTTTTCAGATGCATTTATCCACGCCACACACTCCTTCCATGCCACATTGAGAAATTGCTGGTGGGGACATGAACTTGAGTCTCAGGTTGTTCTTTTTTTAATATGGAAAGTATTTAAATATCCCATTTGGGGAAAAAAATCATTATTTCCTAGTCAGTCTCTTTCTTGAATATGTATTTCTCCAAAACACTTCTGAAGTGTTCCTTTCATCAGGATTTTGAGGTGAAAACAAATATTAAGGGTTTGGAGCTAGCCAACAAGCTGGAAAATCAATTTCTGAACCAGCTTTGTGTACAAGATGCTCAAAATAAGAGAGAAAGCAGGATGGAGACTTCATTCCTACCTGGAGGATAAAGCTCAGCTGTTCCAGAACCATGAGAAATATAATTATTAAAAGCCACTAATGAGGCATCTCAGAGGGCACAACAAACTCACCTGTATCTTATCTCTATGCATAGCAAAGAGAATTTTTCTGGAAAGAATTGTTAAAAGCAATGTTAAGACGGGGAAAAAAAGAATTATTTGCTGCACAAATTCTCTGCTTTCAGCTTTATTTTCATTTACAGCTGTGCGAGCTGAGTATAAACCGCAGCTATTTTGACTTTGTAGTATTTCATGTCTCGTTTGAACGGTTTTAAAAATTGATTGAAGGCAGCCAAGAATTGGACCTTTTCCCTCTTCCCTTGTTCCGTGGTGCTTGGTTTTATGTGGCACCTTTTCCACTAAAAAGGCACAGAGGAGACTAAACAGCAAAATAAAAGCCTGCCATGCTCTACTAAATCTTATTACCCAAACCAGAATCATTTGAATGTTTTAAAAGTTTTATCTGTTGGGTCCCTGTGGGAGGGGAATGTTGGGTTGGTGGTGGATTTATTTCCCCTAAATTTCTGAATTTCAATCAGGTTTGCTCTAATAGCTGTCAGCTGACCTGATTAAAGCCTACCTCTCCTCGAGTTGATTTAAATCAATTTGGCTGCCACACAGCAAGCTGAAATCCATGCTGGCCATCTGCTACGTGAAATTAATTTATTTTGGAGAACTTTAATTCAATTACCAGGCCCATATTCCGTGGCAGGTGTAGGAGACAAATCCATATTTCAGGTTCCTATGTGGGATCTGGTGTAGGCAACTGAGGAGTGAGAGGAGGGCTTGGGTAATATAAAGGGAGTAAGACAGGATTTCCCTGAAAGCTTTAATTACAGTTTCAAAGCAGAAGATTTAAACAGGCTTTGGAATCAGGAATATTTTAAAGACTCATATTGTGACCTCGCAAATTGCTGCTGGTGTTGCACACAATGCTCGAAATTATATAAATACTGTGACTCGGTTAACATTTCAAATCTCTGACTCACAAATTACCATGAAAATGGGGAATATTTCAGGATCAAATGAGGCCTTTACCCATTTCTTGGCTTGGGGTTGTAGATCTGGAAGGCCAAAGTGGCAGAGCCAGATCACGTGTGGCTTTTGTGTGGTGTTGGGAGCCCTCTTGTCACATCTGTCAGCTGTTGGAGGAGCTGCACTCCATGGATCTGCTGGCATCCAGGGTGTGAGTGCCCCCATCCAACGGGTAAACGTGGAATTGGGGTTTACAAGTTCAAACCTGCTCCTGGAAAACATGGAATTGGGGTTTAAAAGTTCAAACCAGCTCCTGAGCTACTCCTGGAAAACATGGAATTGAGTTGGTTTAAAAGTTCAAACCAGCTCGTGGAAAGCATGGAATTATGGTTTAAAAGTTCAAACCAGCTCTTGGAAAACATGCAATTATGGTTTTAATGTTCAAATCAACTCTTGAAAAACATGGAATTGGGGTTTAAAAGTTCAAACCAGCTCCTGAGCTGCTCCTGGAAAACATGGAATTGAGTTTGTTTAAAAGTTCAAACCAAGTCCTGGAAAACGTGGAATTGGGGTTTAAAAGTTCAAACCAGCTCCCGAAAAACATGGAATTGGGGATTAAAAGTTCAGACCAGTGCCTGGGCTGGTCCTTGTCTCACCATAATGATGTGGCTCCTCCTTATTTATCAATAACATAAGGGAAAAAAGTAGCCTTGGTCTTCTTAATTCCAGGGGTGGTTCAGGATGGAGATCAGCAGGCATGTCTCCATGGAAAGGGTGCTCAGGCCTTGGAAGGGGCTGCTCAGGGAGGTTTGGAGTGCCCATCCCTGGAGGTGTCCCAGCAATTCCTGGATGTGTCTGACAGTGCTCTGGGCTGGGGACAAGGTGAGGATTAGACTCCATGATCTTAGAGGGCTTTTCCAACCTCAATTATCCTGGGTTTCTTTTCATGTGTCTTAAAAGAAAACTTTTGGTTTTTCCTTCAAACTTTAATTTCCTCCAAATTTTAGTTTTTCCTTCAGACAGCTCAACTCTGAATTGGTTTGGAAGAGAAGGGGAGAAAATATTTTGCCAAAATGCTGTAAATCTGTTTATTGATAATCATTTTGTGCGAAATTGATAGATTTTTATTCTTAATCCTAATTTGGGAGGAAAAATATCCCTACACTACAACATCACTACAATATCCCAAATATCACGACAATAAACCCATTTCTTGCCCAGCTCTACTCAACCTGCAGATTTATTTCACTACAAATTCAGTTACCTTCTCCTGAAAGGTCAGATAAAAATGGTCTTTTATTACTGGCCTGACATTTTTTTAAAATTCTCTTTTATTGTGTATAGGAGGAGAAGTGGTGGTGTGGGAATGCACAAGAGTGGGCAGGGGAGTTCTGCCAAGTTCCAGGCACTGGATCTGCATCTCTGAGATTCATCACCATAGTAAATATATTTTTCTCAGCTCAGTTTCTGACAATAAAATTGTTCTTAAGTTTCCATACACTTTTTGGTTTTGATTTTGGTTTTTTGTGTTTTTTTTTTTTTTTTTGGTTTTTTTTTTTTTTGGGGTTTTTTTGGTTTGGGTTTGGTTTTTTTTTTTTTTATTTTTTTTTTTGGTGTTTTTTTTGGTTGGGTTTGTGTTTTTTTTTTTTTTTGTTTTTTTTTGGGTTTTTTTTTTTTTTTTTGGTTGGTTGGTTTCATTTTTGTTTGTTTTTTGGGCTTTTTTGTTTGGTTGGTTGTTTTTATTTGTCTTGGGGTTTTTTTTTGGTTTTTTTTTAGTATTTTTTACTCCTGCTGTTAATCTGGATTTTCAGGAATATCCATCAGTCATGCTGCCACATCCTTCTCCTGTCACAAGCATGACCTGGGGAGTCCTTGAGGGGCACCCAGCTGTGGAAAGCAGAGGAGCTGGGAATTCCTGCTCTGGAAAGCAGCAGAAATGAGGAATTACCACTCTGCAAAGCAGCAGAAATGGGGAATTCCTGCTCTGAGTAGCAGCAGGAGTAGGAGTTACTACAACCTCCACGGGCATGAGCAGCTTGCACTTTGGTGGCCTCAGTTTTCAGCCTCCTTTGCTTCATTAAGGCAATTCCATCAGAATTAAAGGAAGAGTTAGTGCCTGCTTTAAGGGCCTATAATCAAAATTAATGAGTTTCATCTCTCAGAACCATTAGATTGTTAATCAGGACACGGGGAGTTCAATAAAGGGGGTTGACGAAGATTTATGGTGGTACCAAAATGGAAAGGAAGAGAGAAAGATTTAAAAAGTGAATAAATATTGGTGGGTTTCCATGTTTGCCACCCCTTTAGGGGAAAAAAACCCATAAATCCATCACTGCCCTACAGGCAGAGTGGGACTTGTTTCACCTGGTTTCGTGTTTGTGATGAACTCGTTCAAATTCTGGTGGACAGAGGTTGTGAAATGCATTTGGATTTTCATCCCTCTAAATGCATTTAGATTTACTCAAATTTTAAATATTTCCATAGATTATTTTCCACTTTTCATGCCGTTTTCCTCCTACACTTGTGCGCTCAGTTGAAGTTCACGAGGCTGTTGTGAGGACACAAATGTAGAAATTTTAAAAATCATTAATTATACATTTTAAGCAGAAAAATACCCCACAATCTGAATAAATAACCTCCCCCTGCCATGGGCAGGGACAACTCCCACTGTCCCAGGTGCTCCAAGCCCCATCCAAGCTGGCCTTGGGATCCAGGGGCAGCCACAGCTGCTCTGGAAAATCCATTCCCTGCTGCCAAATTCCAACATCTTTGAACTTTACTTGGGCCAGTCCATCCTTATTTCCCAGTGTTCACTTTACATGCAACACAAAGACTGTGGAAGTTCTAATAAAGGGGAAATTTTCTAAGGGCTAAAAGCAATTTTGCCATTGCAAAGTATTCACCAGCTCCCATTAAATATTTTCTCTTTTTAATTGCAAATGACAGCTCGGAATGGCTCTGTTTTTACTGCACTTTGGAACATATTAGTTTTTTCCCTTCAGGGGAAGAAATGAATTTTTCCCCTCCAATCAAATGTAATCTAGAGCATTTAAATAATTCTTTTCCCAAACATATTTTTCAGTCCTGCCTATGAATGAAAACAGAGATTTATTCTTTGTGCTCAATTTTTAAGGTTTTTTTTTCCTTCTTCAATTCTGAGCTTAGATTTTTGCAGTGGGAACGAAGCCATTTTTCAATGGAATTATGAAATTCCAGTTTTCCCAACACGTTTCTGACTAATGTCTATCCATTAATCTCGAAGGAAGGAATACAGAACCAACTGAGGGAATGCAGAGCTGCATTCAACTTATTGCTGGTTGATACAATCACAGGTCTCCAGGTCCTATTGTGTTTGCAGGACTGAATATCTGCTTTCATTTCAGTTTAGTGTTTCAGAGGATGAAAGGTCACAATTTCTTGTCAGCAGCAAGCTGTAATTATATGTATTTCCATTTAAACTTTCCAGATCCCACTCATTAACATTTCCTTGGCACAGGCACAGTTTATATTTTGATGCAGTCCTTTTGTGGAAAGGTTGTAAGGGCTCTGGTAATCTTTGACTTGCTGGTGTTTCCTCTTCTGAAAATGCTGGGGCTGCATCACAACAGAAACAAAGAAGGGAAGAGAACAAAGCCTGAGCTCTAGGTTTTAGTTTATTCAGCCAAACAATCCCATTCCATCATAGTAACACTGATTTAACTCAATAAAATCAACAAAAGCCATTAACAGCTCAAGCCTTGGTGCTGTAACTGCTCCTCGATGCTCAGAAAACTCCTGCTGAAGGCACCTCTGGAGAACATCTGGCCAAACCTCCTGCTCAAGCCAGGACTGAAACAAAGTCAGATTTAACTTCAGAGTTGGGCCAGGCTGCTCAGAGCCTTGGTCACACAGGTTTGGGACATTTTCCAAGCAAATAAAGACACCCAACACATCTCTCTTCCATCCCGAGCTCTGCAGGGACGTCACTTTTCTCTCTGCTTCCCAAGGATGGGGAGGTACACCTGGAAATACTGTCCTGGGCTGAATTCTCCACCTTTCCCTTCTTCCCCATTGAAAATAAAATTGTCATACACCATTTTAAGTAGCAATAAAAAATAACTCCATTATTGTCAAAGTGACTATTCTAATTAAGGCTTAATTAGAAGAAAATCAAGGGAGATACTTTGAAAGAATTTTTCTCAGAGAGAGGAATTTTATTTGCTTGATTTTTCCTTTGTCCCCAACTCTTCCCTGTGTTGTTTGAAGCTGCAAAGAAAATAAAAAGATTTTAGGGAATAAAAAAAAGATATTTAAGTGCATTTTGGCATTTATTTCTGACCACTGAAAGGTTATTTTATCAAGGGGGTTTTCTTCAGTGGGATCCATTAGTGGAACTGGGTATAATTAATGGTTCACCAAATATCCCACAGCCTGCTCTGTCCCGTGGTTTTCTTGTTCAGCTTTCGTTTTGTTTGAAAAGCATGGAACTTCCTGGCTTTAAAAATAGCTGGTAAAATTCCCTTCTATAGATCCCAGCCTTGCAGACTGCAAAGAGAAGAACTGTCCTGCTCCATTTCTGCTCCTGGTGGACTCATCCCAAACTCAGCATTTTGGGGCTATTTGCTTTTACAATTCCATCACAGAATCATGGAATGGTTTGGGTTGGGAAAGACCTTAAAAAGTTCATCCAGTTCCAGCCCCCTGCAAGGGCAAGGACACTTCCACCAGAGCAGGTTGCTCCACCTTGGTGATTTCAAAGCTTTTCTCCTTTCCAACATCCAGAGAATCCCCCGAGCACGATTCGCTCCTCTCATCCAAATAAAGGCATTCATTAGAGCATCCAGATTTCAGATCTCCACTGAGAAAGGAAAAAAATGCTGTTCCAAATTCTGCTGAGCTCTCCTTGGGTTCTGCTGTCCCCAAAATCCACCTGGCTGCAGATGGCTGCTGCTCCTAATTGCTGCAGGTTTTACCACGAGCTAATTGCCTGCTCAGGGCCCGTTGTGTAAAGCAGGAGAAGTAATGGCCCATGAGACATTAGAGGTGATTAGGAAAAATAAAGTTCTGTGGAAGACTGAGATGTTGGCTGCCTGGAAGTTATTTCTTCACTTAAAATTCCAGCAGCTCAGGTGGGCAGGAGGATACAGCAAGAAAATTAAAAGTGGAGCGGTTAAGCTGCTACTCAGCCTGAGTTAGCAAATTAAGAACAAGACAAATAAACAAAAAAAATCTCCTCCAGATTATATTTGATCAAATAAACAGAAAAAAAAAAAGCAGGTGAAGACCTGATAGAAAATGAAAAAGATGCAGAGTGAATTTTTGACTACTTCAAATAGAGATAATTGCTGAAAAGCTAGAGTAGGGAATGTGTTTTTAGTGGTGTTATTGACCTGGAATTTTTCACACAGGATCCCAGCAGCTTGGAAATACCCTGGCAGTCAAGAAGTCAAATAAAAAAATGGTTCTTGAAGAGGGAAAAAAATAAAAAATGGTGATCACATCAAAATTGACTTTCATTCTGGTCAGAGTATGGGTACATGATGGTACATTAATGTTTCATAGAGAAATTTGCTTAAAAGCACATGAACATATGAAGGGTAAGTGGAGCATCTGAAGAGGCTGCAAAAATATTGCAGTAAAAAAATCTCTCTGAATAAATTATTAAAAGTATATAGAAATTATGAAACAATGCAGTGTTTTAATAGCCACGCTGAGCCTCAAACCTTTTCAGGTCTGGGCTGGAATTTGGGTCCAATGAGGATTTAAAAGGATCCCACACCTAGGGGGGATCAGGCACCCACACTGCCCTGGGAAGCTCCTCCCCAGGGATTTATTAAACACAGATGATCTGTTCTTTCTTTTGAGAGTTCTTGATCTATCCTACAATAAAATCTAATAGTACATTTTCATTTTAAATGACAGATAGTCATGATCCTGTCAGAGCTTTCCATTGGGAAACCTAATTTTTAGTTTTGAAATAGCGAAATAATGCTAGAGACAAGTCTTAGAGGAACGAATTTGCGCGTCAACATCCTCATATCTGCCAGCCTCTAACTTTAGGGGAACTTTGGGTCAGGCTTTGGATTGAAAAGTGGAGTTTTTTGAGCAAAAGTATTGTGTGATATAAACCAGAAATCTTCCAGCCTAGTCTTTTAAATTCTGGAGGGTTCATGTTTAAAGAAATGCTTTGCTGTCAGCAGACAAATACTGAAATAATTGTTCTCTGGGGGATGACAAACACCCGTTAAAATGCAGACACACATCCAGTTCTTCATTTTTAGAGCACACTAAAAGTTTGATACACTGGGGACTGGCAGATTGATCAGGGAATCTGGAGGTTGGACAACAAACAATTTCTCATTTCTGTCTACAGCAGCTGAACCCAAGCTTTGAGGTGAGAATGATTCAGTGGCACAAAAGGTTCTGATTCACCCCAATTTTACAAAATATCCTGATGCTGAAAAGGTTCTGATGGAGGAATAGGGGGATGTTGGCTCAGGAGGGGCTCCTGGTGATGCCTTTTGCCCTAGAGCAGAGCTGGGCAGAGTCCCAGAATAAAGCAGGGATTTATCCAAAGGATCTCCTCCATGGATGCACCTTGGGCAGCACAAGAGCCCAGCCAGGGCTGCACCCAAGATGAACCAAAATGGCCCCAAAATGCACGAGCGCTCCCGGGGTCTCTCCCTGGGATCAGTTCTGCTCCATTTGCACCTTGCAGTTCATTGTCCCATTCCAGCTTTAGCCCCTGCAGTCCCACCCTGCTTGTTTTTCTCTCTCCAGCCCACGGTGTTTGTGCTCTTGGGGCTGAGATTGGGATCATTTGTCCTTGGTGCCCAGCTGGAGCAGGAATTGTTTTGTCTCCCTGCTCTGTGCACAGAGCTCACCATCCCCTCATGTGAAGCTCAGACCCACACACTGAAGCAGCACAGAATATAAAAACATAAAAGCAAAAACCTGAGGCCTCGCTGTAGCGCTGGTGAGGTTCCCAAAAACGCAGTGGGCATGGTGCCAATCTCCAAGAAAAGATGTGAGGTCAATCATGGGATAGCCCAGTTCTGGTGTGGCTGTGAGGGCCAGAGGGAGGGGTCCAGCCCCAGCTGGGCTTAGGGTGGGTTTAGGTTTAGGCTTAGATTTAAGAAGGAGGAGGAGCAGGTTGGGTTTTGCTTCCTCAGAATCATTTAGGCTGGAAAAAGACCTCTAAAATATTCCAGTCCAACAATTCTCCTGGTACTGCTGGGCCATTCACTCAACCATGTCCCCAGCTGCCACATCTCCTGGAGAAGGTAAGAAATGAGGTGTTCTTGATTGTTGCATTCATGATGGTTAAAATAATGCTTTTTATGGCTTTTTTTTCCTTCTTTGTATTTGTGTTAATGAGCATTTGTCCCCTTTTGTGTCACAGAGATTCTGGGTAGAAGTCTCAGCTTTGGCAATGTCTTTTAAGGTGTTAAAAACGAGCAGAATTTGTGTTTTAACTGTGTTTTGTCCCAAATCTGTTCAGAGGAGCTTTTTATTAGGTACTCTGGCTAATGAAGTGTCCTTTGATAATTAATTTGTCAGATTCAATTTATTGTTTCATAGAAAAAAAACCCAAAAGTTGAATGTCTGGCTTTGGTGTAAAATTCAGGGTGAGTAGGTTCAGACAAAGCTGCTAAAAATAATAAGAAATAAGTGTTGGGTGTTCAGCCAGAACCTGCAGGATTAATGAATTTTGGGACTGGTGGATTAATGGATTTTGGGACTGGATTGGGTGGTGCAGGAGGTGGTTGGGTTGTAAATATTTGTGATATGTGAGCACGAGACTCAGTTCTCTTTGGGTGAACCTCTCTGGGGTAATTCCACCCCAGGGCTTGACCTCCCTGCCTGCACAATAATTAATTGGGGATTTTTGTACAGAGAAATGATGGGATTTGCATTCCTTGGTCTCAAATCTGTTGGAAAATAAGGGAAATGGCTTTTAGTAGAAATGAGCATTTATGGGAGAGGTTTGCTCAGCACTGGGATGGTTCAAGGACTTGATTTTCTGTGTCCAGGCACAACTAAAAGGGACAGAAAAAATATATCAGGCAGCAAAGCAGAAGCTGAGGATTTCTGGAGCAATCTTGGTGCTGTAATACTGATAAGCAGGGAATTCTGATATTTTTAAGGAAAATAATTCCAAAACACAGCCACTGCATTGGAGTTGTGACAGCTTGAAGTTAACTAAACCTTGCTCCCTGTGCTCCCAGTTTTCAGGAATGTTAATTAGGAGTTAACAGGTGTGGAAGGTTGGATTTTTCTGGGATTTTTGGTGGTTCTCTCTGGAGATGAGGGTATTAATAAGCCTCTGCCTGGGTGTTGGTTACTATGACACCATTAATAAGGACAGGCTGTTTCTATGGCAGACATGCAGAATGTTTTAGGTGTAAAGATGGCTCCAACACAAAAAAACCCACCCCTTATTTTCTCTTGATAACAACACAAATGAAAGCTGTCATTAGAAGGTTATTAAAGCTTTATTATTTTAATGAATTATTTTCTGTTTGCTTTTTGGGGCTGGAGGTGTTTGGGTCCATGTAGTTTAAGGGATATTGCCTGGAAATTCGGTTTGGCTTAGAGTTCCTCCTCAGACTCATCCAGGATGTTATTCCAAGCCATATGAAAGTGCTATTCCTTGTTTATAAACAAGAATAAAACAGAGTTTAGGCTGAAGACTAACCTGGGCTGCTGGCAGGGTTTGTTTGGGATGGGTTGCAATGACATTTGTTCCCATTGCAGTTTTCTGCAAAGAAATGGAACTTGCTGGCTACTCTGCATGATTCCAGGGAACTGTCAGCCCTAAGGGAGTTAAAATGCATTTGTGCATGTGTTCACATAATTCTTAAATCCTCTGGGAGCTCTGCGGGCTCCATCTCCCACCCCTCCTCAGCAGTGCCACCACTGGCTGTGGCACCTTGTGAGCAAAGCACAAAACCTGTGCTGGCCCCGGGTGCCTCTTTTGTCATTAAATTCCCAGAAAATCACTGCCACGGTGCAGTTTTGATTTGTTGCTTATTTTTCTGCATGCATTTCTGCCTTTGCCATCCATTTTCACCCGTGGCTTTGCTTGGAGGAGACATCCTCGGGGAGCAGCTTTTATTTATAGGGTCAGGATGTGAGACAGGGACCAAACCTTGTCCTGGATGCTCGGGTGGTGCCTCTGGGCTGCGTGAGAGGAGGGAGCTGAGCTAAGAGCAGGGTTTGGAGTCTCCCAGCTCCCATCCATCACTAGATGGCACGCTGGGAGTGGGAATGTGCCTGGGCTGGGTTAATTCCTGCAGACCTCGGGAACAGAGCAGTGACAGAGCCCCGAGCCCCGGTGCAAGGGACAAAAGCTGAGCAGACAATTAGCTGTGTGTGGTACAGCTCCTGGCTGGGTGGGATGTTTGCTGTTAAAATGTGAAGGGAATCTCTGGTTTCTTTTTTTTTTTTATTATTATTGTTTTTATATTACTTCTATTTAATGTGGGTGTTACAGCCACCTAACAGCTGTAACACAGCTCTCAAACATCAGCGAAATTCAATTTTTTTTTGTTGACTGTCACAAATGCTTTCCTAGTGGCACCTTATATTATTTATATTATATAAATCTAAGCGTTCCACTTAGAATCAGACACAAAATGAGCTCTTGGAGAGTTTGGAGTGGCAGCAGCCAAGCTCCTGCTCTCCCTGTCCCCAGTGGCAACAGAGACCTGCTCTGCCTCATGCCAAGGGGGAATTCCTGCCTGTACAATCCCACCACGAATTTAGGATCTGCTGGTTTTGCTGTTCCTTCTGGGGGTGCTGCTCGTTGATCCCCCTCTCCTGCATGCCCAGGCTTTGCTGCTCCCATGGGATGCTGCTCTGGCTGCTGCCTCTGCTGTCCTCAGCTGGGGTTGGCTGCCACTGGGGAGAAAAGAAAAAAAATGAGGAAAAAATAAAGCTAATCCAAACAAATTAAATCCTGTGGCCAACCCACACTCATTCACAGAAAGAGCAGTCATGGAGTTGTGGATTTGGGGTTGGAAGAGACCTTAAAAATCATCAAATTCCCACCCTTGCCATGGCAGGAACACCTTCCATTGCCCCAGGCTTCTCCAAGCCCCAGTGTCCAGCCTGGCCTTGGACAATTCCAGGGATCCAGGGGCAGCCCCAGCTGCTCTGGCAATTCCACCCTGTGCCAGGGCCTGCCCCACCCTCATGCCATGGAATTTTTTCCCAGTTTGGAGCCATTCCCTTCTGCCCTATCCAATATCCTGTTCAATCCTCTCTTTAATTCTAAATGTGATACAGTTATGCAGGGATAACACAGAGTAATGGGGATTTCAGCAAACTGGGATTTAAACCTCACTGTTTAAATCTGATCTCTTGAGGACTGGTCACAAACTCCCTCCATGTTTTCCACAGTGTTCTCCCCCCCTGTGTTTGATGAATTATTGCACCCTCATTGACACCATTTTTGTGTTTTGGATTCAAATTCCTCTGAGAGCAAGTGATGGCTGCACTGACTGACTACCCCAGGCATTTTTTGGATGCTTTGGTGGGAAAATGAGTAAATCTCAGCTAATTGCCTTCAGGAGGAGCAAATTGGGTGAAGAAAGGGGCACTGATCCGTGTGCCAGTGGCTCTTGTTTCTCAGAGTGAGGGTATTTGTGATATCTTCAGGTGAAAGGTGGTGAAGGAGTTGCTGTGTCGTTCCAAAGAATGTGACAACTCCCAGTTTGGCCAAACGCCTGCAATCCCCCCGAGGTGATTCAGACAAATCTTTGATAGAGACCCAATTTCATTGATATTTTCTATTTTCCTGCTGCTGGATATGCTTCAGGCAACTCAGTGGCAATCCTAAACTCCAATATCACGGGAAGATCAAGGGACAGGAGGCAACTTTGGAGTTTGGGCTGTTTCTGTGCACTCTTGTCACGAGAACAGCGGGATGCCCTCGACTGCAGATGCCGCTAAGAGCTCCAAAAAGGCATCAGATCTTGTCTCTGTTGTAGGCAGCTGCATCAACAGATCCTTTGAAAAATATATCCCCAGCATCCGTGGGACTTCTGACAGGCTTTGGGAGTTTGATCACCAAATCTTGGAAGAAAACCCCAGCTCTGGAGTTAACAAAGGAACAAGCAAAGCCCCAGATTACCCTGAATGCTAAAAAATCCCGATTTTTGGTATAAGGAGAGAAAATCAAACCTATTTGTATAAATGTGATGCTCCTCTGAAGCGTTGCTTCCTGTCAGGGAGTTAGTTGTCCAAAATTCCCAAGAAAATAAGGGAATACAGCTTTTGTAGGAGGGCAGAGGGACAAGCAAAAGCCAATTCACCCTTTTAGGAGGGTGCTGGATGAATGTCTTCAAATTCCAATGTATTTTAGAGGAGCAAAGAGTTTCTGCAGGAAAAAGTTGAAATCCAACTCTCCTTTCTCCCCCTGTCAGACTCCTATCAATATTAATAAGGTTTCATGGGTGTTTTTAAAGGGAATAATATTAAAACACTGTTCAAACATGCTGACTGGGTTTTATTGTGGGAGGTTTGAAATGACATCGCACCATTAGATAAAATAAAGGGTGATCATGTTATCATGGAATGATTTGGGTTGGGAGAGGCTTTAGGGATCATATCCAGCCTGTGCCAGGGCGTCACCTCCCTCACAGGGAAGTTTTCTCTTAATATCTAATGTAAATTCAGATTCTTTCAGTTGGAAGCCATTCCCTCATCCATAACCCCTAAGCCATTCCATGCACATGGACTGTCCATCTGAGGTCTGTATAGCCTGGAAAAAATTCCCCTTTCCTTTCCAACTTTATCATGTTTTGATCATCACCACAGCTCTTTTAGAGCAGTTTCTGAGCTGGATTTTGAGAAGGTGTAAAAATAGGGATTGGACTTACTTTAATTTGGAGTTTTTTCTGTCATCGTGCATCTCCATGTTCACACATTGGAATATTTTCTCCATGCCAGTGATCTCCCCCATTGGACCATCCTTGGACCATGAAGGAAATCCTGCTTTTTAATTAAATGCTTAATTCTAAACAGAGATCAAGATTTAGTCATATCCAGTAAAGTTTTTAAATGTTAAAATGATCAGGTGTGTGTTGGCACAGCAACTCCTCCTCCTGCTGCTGCTGCTCCAGGAGTGCTGACCTGCAGAGCCAGGAGAATATTCCTTAAACGAGAGACTTCATCACGTCCCTGGCAATTCCAAATTCCTGCTCAACTGGGTGCACTGGAAAGCTCCAGCTGCAATCCATCACTTTATTGCTTTAACCTTCCAGAGCTGATGTTGAAACGTTAACATTTAATGTGGTTATGGAGTCACTGCTTCCCCTGCTTGTGAAACCTCCCAGGTGAGGTCAGGTGCGTTTGTTTAATCCTGGGTTTTATAACCAGGATAGTGGGAGTCTGGCTGCTGGGGTAAATGGTGATTTTTGTCTGAAATTCAGCTTCTGATGTGCTCAAATTGGCCCTCTTCATTCCAGGTTCATAACCCTTATTGTGAGGATGTGGGGAGAAGGAAATAGTGAAAAAGGATATTAATTAAGATTTTAATTTGTTGGGAGACACACAGACTTTCCCTCCCAGTACATTCAGTGGGAACAGTGCATGCCACCATAAATATGGTGCTGTGCCTGGGGTGAGCTGTTATTGGTCATTACACATAAAAACTGGAATAAAATCCTTTCATTTCATGTCTTTCATATTCCCAACCTTTTCTCCACGAGCTGTGCATCCCAGCAGGAAGGATCCTGTGTGCACCCATCACAACACACACAATATACCTTGGCTCTTCTCCTGCAGCACTGCTGAAAAATAAGAATTGATGGTTTTTTAAATCCTGATCTGTCCTACATTTGGGAAATGTTGGGGAAAGCCCCATGTGGATTTCAGTGTGGATAATTTACTCTGACCATAACTTATTTCATGTCTATCCCATGAGATATTTGCATATCAATACAGCAATGTATTCTGTATTGTGGTTTTGGTGCTAGATGATCTTGGACAGAGCACAAAAGGTGATTCTGGTGGAAATAACACAGAAATACAACTTTTTCTGTGCTGGCCTTTTCTGGATGGATTCATATTCCAAAGTCAGGGAATCTCACTGCTCCTTGGTGTTAAAGGCTGAGAAGTTATCTCCACCAAGTGGGATACCTGCAACTGGAAAATATTTCATTTTGGTATCGATATCTCTGAGTGGAATAGGAGATGGTAGAGCAGGCAGTGATTTTGTTTTAGATCTGCAATTCAGACAATTGTTTTTTTTCCTGAAAAAATGATGACTATATTGAAAAATGAAGAATAAAAGGAAGAAATGAGTGATCATTTTAACTTGGGGTTTAACACATAATTTATACCCTCATTTGAAGCTGTATCATCTCCTGTATAATTCCTGTGAGCAGCTCTTTTATTGAGAAGTATTGCTGCTATCAGTGCCACTTTTATCTCAGAATCTTTTTATTCAATGCAAGGCTGGGAAGAAAAATGTATTCTTTCCTTCAGTCACTCATCCCTGTAAACCCCAAAGACAAACAGCTGAAATTCCTGGGGGTGAGGCAGAATCATTTATCACTCCAAATTCTGGAACACAGAGCCTGGGAGATCAGGCTGCTTTCTGAATGCTGAGAGACAACTGACGTTCCACTCTGGGGAAAAAAAGGAAGGGAAGGGTGGAATTTACCCCAGAGCTTTCACAGTGGGGAGGAAAAAACTAACAAAAAACCAAAAAAAAAAAACCACCAAAAAAGAACAAAAAAACCCCAACAACAACAACAACAAAAAAAAAAACCACAAAAAAAGAACAAAAAAACCACAAAAAAACCCACAAAAAAACCCGACAAACCAAAAACCCCAAAAAACAAAAAAAACCCCAAAACAACAAAACAAAAAAAAAACCAAACAAAAACCCCCAAAACAACAACAACAAAAACCCAAAGCCCCAAAAAAACCCATTTAAAAAAAACCCATAAAAAACCAACCAACCAAAAAAAACCCAAAAAACACCAAAAAAAAAACCCCCAAAAGCCCAGGGTGAAAACATCATGTTCCAGAAGTAGAGGAGAGATGAGATTTATCTGGGATTGCTTCTTTTAAAAACCTAGGTGAGCTGCAATAATTCTCGAGCAGTGGGTTAGGGCCTGTTAAGTTTTATTTAATAACCCTCAGTCCGATGCCCAGCTCCGATCCAGCAGCTCATATGGAGGCACCTCAAGGCAATGGGATTTTTTTTCACCCCTTCGTTATGGATAAGAGAATTAAGGGAGGGAAAGGTGAAGCTGGGTGGCAGCAAGAGTCAGACAAGGAGCCCTGAGGGTTTTTCAGTGCAGCTTCCCCGATCTTGTGTAATTAGGAGAGGTCACTTTATTGTGTGAGGGATAATTTGGTTCACTCTGCAGTAATTGTTTGGAGGGCAGGGTGGTGGAAGCTGATCCTTGCATGGATGTTCTCCCAGTTCTTTGTGCTGGCTGGGGGGGAATAAATGGTCAGTGATCAAGTCTTGTGAATTGGGACTACTGGCAATTAAATTATTTAACTCCAGTTCATCTTTGAAATATGCACATAACATCTCCAGGAAAGAAACAGCTCCTTTTCAGATGTGTTTTAATTGGATATTTTAAAAATATTTTTATTATTTTTATATTTTAATATATTTTATATTTAAACATTTTTAATATA
>NW_005054309.1:9956297-9961533 GCF_000277835.1 Geospiza fortis | reverse complement strand
TATTCTATATTTAAAATTTCAATATATTCTATATTTTTAAAAAATTCAATATATTGTATATTTTAAAATTTTCAATATATTGTATATTTTTAAAATTTCAATATATTGTATATTTTAAAAATTTCAATATATTTTATATTTTTAAAATCAATATATTTTATATTTTTAATTTTTATTTTTAAAATATTTTTAATATTTTAATTTTTTAAAAAATATTTTCAGTTCTTAATCTGACATGGGCACTCCTGGCTCTTTTCCTCTCTACTCATCAAAGTTCTCTCAGTCCTTCCTGGCTGCAGAGCCACGAGATCTCCCAAACTCAGCTGTATTAACCCAAAACAGCCCTGAAATCCTTTGTTCTGTCTCCTCTGGCAGTTCATTCCCTGCTCTCCCAGCTGATGCTTTAACTTCCAAGCTGTTCTTTTCATTTGAGGAGAGAGCCATTTGGTTTTCAGCTGAGGAAGGGCTGGGAGGGCGTTTTGCAGTGCTGGGTTGGGCTCTGAAGGGTTGGGGTGGGTCCTGCTGGTTCCTGGTGGGATTCTGTTTATTTTTGGTGTGGTCCAGACCTTGTGCAGTGCTCTCTTCTTGTTTGATTTTCCTCTATGGGATCAATGCAGTGCCAAAAAACTGTGAAACAGCTCTGTTGTTTTCATAGGGTCATCGTAAAATCTCAGGATGGTTTGGATGGGATGGGAGGGACTGATTTGGTCTTATTTTCCCAACTATAATTACACTTGTAATAAAATCATCAATAATTTTATGCCTTTACTTTAAACGTTCATCTTCCCATGTCCCAGTGTTAGACAAAGTATCCTCAAGACCTAGTCCTAAAAATCCAACTTATTTTAGAGACTTAAGGAGGAGATTTTGCCCTTGAATTGTATTTCAGTAATGTCTGTGACTTCTAAATATCGCAGGGCAATATCTGAATTATGGTACGAGGTATCTGCCCTTACCTTGCTGTTCAGTGGCAAAATCCCTTCTTGGAGTTCTCTGGACCAATCCATATCCACATCCCAGGAAAGGTGTGGTGCTAGAAATTCCAAATAGGTTCTGAATCCCTTGGCTGACAGGGATCACCAGGAAGCCTTTGGAGAGCAAATGGGGATGTGCAGGCAGCTGTGGAGCCAGTTCCTGTTGATAAATGAAGTGCCAGATCTTTAATCATAATCCTTAATCCTATGTCCAGCTTCAGGTTAATTATTCAGAGCTCTTGGAATCAATTTTGGGATGATGCACACACACTTAGGAAAACACTTCAATCAGATCCAGGGCTGTGCATGTGTGCTCAAACAACTTGTTAAGTAGATTTTTTTTGATCAAATATTCTGTATTCTTGAAGTCAGGTGCTTAATTAAAAGGGGAAATTGTTAGGGAGAAAAAAGAGGAAAATATAGGGAATTCCTAAAAGAGTGAATCTCTTTTCCTTGACCAGTGGTGGTGAGACTAAACACAACTTGGCCAAAACTTCCAATGAAATAAGTTTAATTTACTTATTTTACGTATTTTTGAAAGCATTCCTTGGTGATGGGGGTGGGTGGTTTGATTTTTGGGCTTATTTGTGGGGATTTGCAGTTTTTCTCTTGGTGGTTTTGGGGTTTTTTGAGGAGTTTTTCCCCACATTTCAAGAAATGGTTGGGGTTTTTGGGGATGAGTGGGTTTTGAGTCATTTGTAAGAGTCACCTGCCAGTGGCAAATGGGAACTCTCTCCAGAAATGTGATTTCAAACTCCTGACATTGAGTGATTCCCCCCAGGAATGACCTGGAAAGTGAACAACTAAAACCCCACTCCAGGTGGATGACGGAGAGCTTCAAATGCACCTTCCACAGCCATGAAGACCCAAAACCATTTGGAAAAAATAAGAATACTTAAGCCTGATCATTTGAAGTGGTGCATCCCAGAGGAACATGAATTTGTGTGGGTTTGTTCCATATATTTTTAATCCCCTAAACATCCAGAGCACTTCATGGAGTGTTGGGATTCCATCACAGGACTGTGAATGTAGTTGTACATTTAAACCAATTAATTCTATAATTCCCTAACAGAGCAATGATTTATTTTTTTAAAATAGATTTGGATTTGGTAATTTCTCTACAGATTTTTATTTGCTGTCACCTTTGTGGCAAAATCCTGAGGGGAATTCATTAAACTGAGTTAGGAGAGGAATGTCATCCATTGCAGGATATGTTTTCTTGTACTGTCCCAAGCCCAGGGTTATTTTGACAGGGGAATAATGGAGATAGCCATGATTTAAAGAACAGGAGAAATTCCTGACAGGAATGGGGATCTGTCCTTGTTGGGAGCCAGCCTGGGGTACTTGATCATGGCTATTGATTCAGCCCATCAAAATTTGTTGTAGGAAATGTAATTTATGCTGCGACCTTCAGACAGCTCTCAGCTGAAATGGAAAAACATGATCCTTACAGATGGCTCTGCTTATCACTGGCTCCAAGGAAATGCAGGATGGATGGAGGAATTCAAGCAGGCTGGAAGGACTTTCCAGTGGAAAAAACATATGGAAATATCTGTTCTGTAGGCACTGCTTCGCATAACATTTTGCCATAAAACTCCTTTGATAGAAGAATTGCATCTCCCAGAAAGTAAAAAAAGCCCTTCCTTCCTCCCTTTTTCAATTCTATTTTATTATTTTCATCATAGATGTGAGGAACTGTTAATTTTGTTTTGGTTCAGGCCAGTTGCAGGTCTGGGGATGGTGGAGGTGCACAGGAACAGGATTTGAAGGGTTGTTCCTACTGTAAGGGTTAAAGATGCATTTAAAGGAGCAGAGTGATGAGAAATGATTGGGAATGGGACAAACTTCACTAAAGGCAGGGAAAGGAGCAGGGACTCCTATTCCCAGTTCGTTTTGGGAAAGCAACATGGTAGGGAACCTTTCAGCAGGATGGCCTAAAGCATCTGTGTAGGACCCCAGAAAGGTTTGGGATGGAGGGATCCTTCAACACCACCCCACCATGGCAGGGTCACCTTCCACAGGAGCTCCAAGCCTGTCCAGCCTGACCTTGGGCACTGCCAGGCATTCAGGGGCAGCCACAGCTGCTCTGGGAATCAGTGCCAGGGCCTGCCCACCCTCACAGGGAACATTTCCCTCCCAAAATCCCACCCAAACCTCTCTGTCCATTCAAAGCCATTCCCCCTGCCCTATCCCTGCCAGGATACTGTGACCAGTTTTGCTCCTCTGCTGTTCAAGAGAGGAAAATCTGCAGGAGAGCCAGAGGAGGGATATCAGGATGATTAGAGAGTTTGGGAACTTGACATATGAATATTTAAGGAGTTGGCTCAAGAAGTTTATCTTTGTAGAGTGGGAAATGAAGTTTGTTCCTCAGTAAGGATTTGAATCAGGTACAGCCTGGTTCAGAGTTAAAAAATCTGAGTCGTCAGAAGAAGGAGGAGAAAGAAAAAAGGAGAAGGAAAGAACTATTAACCACTGGAGTAAATTTCCCAGGGAGGTGTAGGGCTGTTCCTTGCTGGGGTGTTGATGGCAGGACAGGGAGCTGGATGAGGCAGGAGCCAGGTGGAGGTGATGGACAAAGGGATCTCCACAGCTCCTGCACTCTGGGCTCTCCTGCAGCCCACAGGGCTCTGCTCTGGGGCCTCCCACAGCAAAGTTCTGCAGCACAGGAGGTTTTTGCTCTCCTCCCACCCCTCCCCACAGTCAAATGTTGCTACAAGCCTCGGGGGAAGAGCGGTTCGGAGTCGCTTGCGATGTGGATTTCCGTACATTAAAATGTTTAAGGAGTTTAAAAGTGCAGTTTTCTAAAAACAGACACCCTCAGGCTTCTGCTTGAGGAGCTGGAGACAGGAATGCTGCTTCAAAGCTGCTTCAGATGCTTGATGGCTGTATCAGAACCTGCTCCTGCTGGTGCAGGGCTGGTGCCTGCGGTGCATTCGAGCAGCCGAGCGCCTCCAGCCTTTGTGTCTCTTGGATTTGGAACATTACAAGTTTTATTTTGGGGTGTTTATGTACAAGGCTGCCGTGTCTGGAAACTCAAAGAATTGGTATTATTAAAGATATTTGCCTTCCTCTGCTTTTGGTAGGGATACAGATGCAGTTTTCAGTTTTGTTGGAGTTGAAACCCCCTGGGTTTGGGGCTTTTCTTTTCCCCCAAAATGACAAAAGTAATCAGCACTGTGCATTTCAGTTGCTCTGGAATTAAATTTCAAGTGGAACAGCACGGTAGCTATTTCATTATCTCGAAATTTATTCCAGAATTAGGAACCAACATTTTCAAATTTCATTTCCTTGTGTGGCTTCTTGAGCCAGCCCCTGTCTGTGACAGGCTGAGCTCCAGCAGGAACGGGTTTAATTTATTAATTGGAGGCAGCAGGCATCGAAAGGTTCTGCTTTTGGGCATGAACACATCTATATTTGCATACCTTAACCTAGAACAAATGGATGTCACTGCTCAGCCCTGGGTTTTCAAAGGAGCTCAGGAAGTTACTTTTCTCTTTGAAAACCCTAAGCTTCAGAGGAAATATTTTTTAAAAATTATTTTTGCAGTGACTCTGTGGTTTCATAACCATCAAGAAGAAATACTGATTAACTCAAGTTTAGAGACTCTGTCCTTCCTTAGCCCAGCTCCTTGGAGTTATCTTGGAGATTTTGTTCTGTTGTTGCGCCCTAAGTTTGTCAATTCTTCTTCAGCAATGTTTCTGAGCTCCTGTCCTTTCTAAACAAATGCCCAGCATCTTATCTGCCATCGAGGCTGTTGGGGCTTCATCTCCCATCTTTTATCTCTTATCCCTTCCAGTCCTCTTGGAAGCTGCTGGATCGCTGCTGCTGTCTCTGGCACTGACAGCCCCATCAATTCTCCATCCCTTCACTGGTCCCTTTTCTTCCTCCTGCATCAAGATACACTTTTATTTTCACTTCTGAAGACATTCTCTTTGTTTTCTCCCTGGTGTCAGCTCCTGCCACGCTGTCCTCTTGCTGCTGGCTCTGTCCATGTGGATGGTTCCAGACGCTCAGCACGTCTGAGTCCATCCCTCCTTGTTCCAGGCACAGTTTCCTGTCCTCAGCCCCTTCCTGCTCTGCAGGGGCCAGAGCTTGCTTCAGAATTATAAAAATGCAGTGGTTAAGTTGACCAGCTTGATTTAGCCCTCACCAAAGTGATCACAGGCAGCCACTCACCCCTCCAGCCCGAGGGTGTGTGCTGGGGGACTCAAACTCCCACCAAGACTCTCCTCTGGCACATTTAGGAAGTGTCATCCTCTGCA
>NW_005054309.1:9952901-9956255 GCF_000277835.1 Geospiza fortis | reverse complement strand
TGCTGTCCTGGAATGCAGCCAGGCTGCTCTGTGAACCCTGGTTGTGTGAGCTGAAGTTGGATTTTATCACGATTTCACTGCTGCTTTTGTTGCACAGGCCTCAATCCTTTATTCCTGGTGAATTTGCTGTTGTGAGCGTGGTTAAAAGTTTCTTCACTGCTCATCTCACTTAAACCCCAAAACCCCAAAAAAGCTGTTTATTCCAATAGAGACACTGGTTTCATCTCTGCTGCCTGAGAACAATCCCAGACTGACCAGGGATCTGTCTGATGCAGAATTTGAAATGTGAAGCCTGGCAAAGCACTGAACACTTTGGGTTCCTGACCCTTTTGCCGTCTTTGTGCCTCACTCCCTGTGGGCTCACCATAAACCTCTCCTTGGGGAAGAATCCTCCTCTTATTTTCACTGCTCACACTCCAAGACGCCTTTTGCTTTCTCAAGCATACCCTGGGGAAGATATTTAGGGGACAATTTCTAGCTCTAAACATTCCCAATTTTTTAACCCCTTTCCAAGGGCAAACAGCTGTTTGCAATAGCTGAGGATAACACCTAAATGAGCAATCTGCTTTGTCCAAAAAAACCCACACAAAAGTAGCATGGCCTAAGAGGAAATGGATAATTACCATCCCTTGGACATCTGAGTGTGCAAAGGTGCATTTGATGCCATTCCTGTAAAGGCCTGATTACATGATGGTAATGAGAGTTTTGGGAGCTGCATTGTTGTTACAGGAAAGCTCCTTTTGAATTCAGCACAGCAATAATTCGCTTCCTTTGATCAGGAGAAATGTCAATTACATTCATATTTGAGCTGGAGATCGCATAAACAAGCCCAGTCCTTTCAGTAGTGCATGGTTAACACAAAAAAAGTAATTAAAGCACATCAATAGCATTTCTCAGAAAGGATGGACAAGGGCTAACAACAAAGTACAGAATCTTACCCTGCTTCTCATTATTCTCCAAGTTAATAAAAGGTATTTTTACATCAGCTTGGTGGTTGTCCACGTGTTCAAAACACTTTCCTCCCTGGAAATGTCAGATATTCTTCCTTTTCCACCTTGTCCAAGAGGAGAAAGGCACTTCTGGGAACTGAACTGCTACTAAACCAAGTGCCCAGGGATTTCCAGAGTTCAAAATCACCTGTGAATTATCTTGTTATTGAATAGGAAACTGGGCAGCGCTTTATAATTCAATCATAACATTGAGTAAAATGGCAAATATATTTCACATCATGGCTTCCTAAGAGAAGAGCCTGGTAGGAGGACGTGGTCAAGTTCTTGGCCTGTGTGCAGCAGGTGGGAAACTTTGAAATAAGCTATTGGGGAACTGAATTGTCCTTGTTTCTTAAGGTGCTTTTTTGTTTCCAGCTAAAAAATATATGGATTAAATCAGGGTCAAGAGTTTCTGTCCAGGCTGCTGTGAAAACAGTTCTCAAGAACTCACTGCAACCATCTAGTGACGGAGGAAAAGATTTTATAGATCTTTGCTCTGCCCCACAGTGATGCCCATGTGTGGGTGCTGTGTGGGAAGAGGGAGGACCTGCTTTTCCTCTGCTCCTCAGTCCCACCACATAGAATGGGCTCAGGGATGATGGATTTGGAATTTTTTGGTCGTGATCTGGTTGCACAAAAGTCCCTGGATTCATTTCTACAGCACTCTCAGGCGTGGGGTGTGTGTTTGGAGCTGTCCTGAGCAGGATCAGGAGTTGGAGTTTGAACCTCGTGGGTCCCAACTCAGGATATTCCATGATTCCCTAGCTCAGTGTCTGTGTTGTAGTAATGAAAGGGGTTAAAATGAGCTGGAGAATAAATAATGCTGAATTGGGAGCTTCCAAATATGTGTAAGTTGATGTGTGATGCAGTAACTACACTGTGCAAATTCCTAAGGAAAACATTCCTAAAAAGAAGTGATTTCAAGGATAATAGTTAACCACTTCTAGGACAGGTTTACAATTCAGAACATGGAATACACTGACTTAAGTCTTGGCTCTGAGCAGTTGCAGGGCAAGAAAATAGGGAAAATATTCCCTCCTCTCCCTTGTAAAGCATTAGATGCATTCCATGCACTCTGCTAAACAACTTTTCCAGGCTCAGCAATAGGTAGGATATTTTTATAAATGCTTGATCTCCAAATCCATGGGCAGAAGTGGTTAACTGGGCTCTGGTGGGAGGGATCCATGAGGGAAAAGCAGGAGTGTGTTATTCCAAGGCAATTGTTTCAGTGCTCAGTGCATCTGTCTCGGCGAGCAGGCGCTGCTTTGTGTCACTGGCCAGAACTGTCACGCTCTGCTCCAGCAGGCAGACTTGCAGCATAATAAACAAGATTTCTGTATGTGTGACTGCAGCAAATACTTGGTGATGGTGACTGCTGTATTTCCTTCAGAGGTCCTGCCAGCTTTAATTAACTCGGGTTTATTCTGAACCGTGCCGAGATTAGGAAGTTGTTTGCAATCTATTTGTGTTGTAATACACAGCCCAGAACATCTCTCCCCGTGTCTCCCTGACTGCAAACCTGTCCTCAGCCTTTCCACAAGTGAATTTGAACCCTGGCCATCCTCTCTGCTCCATTTAGCTCCTGCTTTTTCAGCCCAGGTCTGGGGACACTCGCTGGGTTTGAATGCTTGGGGAGAGGGTGATTGCCTGCCAGGCTTGTCAGAGCCAGCAGCCATCAAAATCTCAGCGTTTCTTTTCAGATGTGCTTGTGTCATGTTTCAGAGTTTTTCCACATCACCTGCTCCTCTTGCCTTTTGTCTGTGAGCACCTGGGGTCTCTGACTGAAGGGCTGGGATGTCCTTGAGGCTGGAGTTGCCTCCAGCTGTTGCTGCGCAGTGCTTGGAGCAGGGGCTGGATCCTGGGTGTGCTTTGGGTGTGTGAGCTCGGCTGTAATGACTCAAGAGCTGTCCAAACACACATCTGTAGCTCTTCCATAAGGCTCCAGCACAAATTCTTCCAGTGTTTCACCATTTTCTTCCAGTGTTTCACCATTTTCTTCCCCTGTTTCACCATTGACCTGCTGGGACAGGCTCTGCCAGGGGTGCTGCTGCACCTCCTGCTGCTGCTCCCAGCCCTGATCACTCTGCTCTCAGCAATCTCCTTAAAATTTAACTTCTGGGTTAATGAAACAGAGCAAAGCCTGTTCTCCCTGGCAGCACAACTGGCCAAAATGACAGTTCCCACTCTGGCTGGGACAGAGATTGATGCTCATGTGCTGTAGAGGAAAAAGCTCCAATAGTGCTGGGACAGAAGGGAAAACACAGGGACAATGGAAATGGAGGATAAGTGCTGCTGCCAAGTTTATTAGATGGTTGTGTTGGATTGGCTGGGACATGATTTGTTTTCTTTTTCAGGGGAAGGGAAA
>NW_005054309.1:9933608-9952831 GCF_000277835.1 Geospiza fortis | reverse complement strand
TATTTTAACTCGCCCCTTCAGCTTTCAGCACTGAAACCCCCAATTATCTGTATGGAAATGTTTTCATGACAACAGGCCAGGCTGTGATTTACCCAGGAGGTGGTGTCAGCACCTCTCCAGGGCCGCTGAGAGCTGTGGTTACTTGTTATTCTCTGTGGAAAAAGAGGAGTTTTCCCTTGTGTCCCGTAATAAACTCTCCATCCCTTTGCTGCCCTTCTGCCCACCCTGCCACCCTCCCACCCCTGGAAGAGAAACCTGCCCCATCCACCTGGGAAAAGCTGAGCTGTGGCCAAAACAGCGCTGGCAAGGTGATTTTCAGTTTAGTGCAGAGCTCTCCTTCACTGCTGCTGCTGCTCCAGGCTGGCCTGGGTCAAGTGCTGCACTTAGCAGTGAGAGCCTCAGTGCTGGGAGCAGCCCCAGGAATGGTCCTGCTGGGGGCATAAAAGCCCTCAGCACACAGTCACCCGGCGTGGGTGGAAATGGAGAGCTCCAGGCTTTTCCAAACAAACACTTCTGGCCCAGCAAGCCAGACACAGCCCAGCCAAGGAGCCACCTGCTCCTGCTCTTGTTTGAAGTGCAACTTGGGTCCCCTCTCGTTCACAAATGCTTTGCCTCACTGCCAGCTATCAAATACTAATATTATTTTATAGAATGGAGCCCTTTGTGCTCCTCTGAAGGACCAGCAGGGCTATAATCATTGCCTGGAGGGCTTTAAAATTCCAAGTAATTTTGCTGGAGGTTTTCCTTTGAAAGAAGCCCTGTCCCAGGGGAGCTGCTCTGCTCTCCACAAGCAGCAGCACAGGAACTCCTTGTGGCACTAATGGCAGCTGTGCCTGCATGAGGCCCCACTGAGAGATTCCACAGAACAAAACTCAGCCTCCACAACACAAAATGCAATGGGGAAAAGGTGAAATTGTAAAGGGCCTCCTCCTAATCTTGCCCAACATCAAATTGAAAGCAATGGAGAGTGGGAAATTGCCGTAGATTCGCTCTCTGTGGTAAAAGCAGTTTGTTTCTTGGATTTCTTTCCCTTTCCTGCAGCCACCCTCCCTCCCTCTGCTCGGAGGCTGCTCAGGTCCTTCTGGTTCATCACCCAGACGTGCCCTGAGGCCAGGCTGCTGTCACCTCCAGAGCTCCCCTGGCTGCTGCTGCCAGGCCCCATCCATCAAGGGAACAGGTTGGAGGCAAACAGGAGCTGCCAGCCTGAAATAAATCACAGCTCTGAGCAGCACCAGCTCCTCATCCCTGCCTGAAAGCTTCCCAGCTCTTGGCATGGCTCTGGAAGGAGCTTGGCTTTAGTGCTGAGACTTTTTTTTTTTTGGCTTTTCCCTGCCAAACAGGCTGGGAATGGTGGGGCTGTGGGATCTGGGTCTGCTCAGACCACGGTGGCAGTATTGATTTTATTATTTATTTTTATTAACTGCTTCCAAGTGAGAAAACAGATTCCATGTTATTGTATGACATGGAATGATCCACATCCAGAGAATTACATGAATGTTTCCCTTTCCCTGATTAAGGAATACCAAGGTTTCTGTGCTGTGGTGGGATGACTGGCATTAAATTTGGAGGTCCTAATTTAGTTTGCTGATGACTGGGATGCCTAATGAAGCTTCCCAGCTCTTGGCATGGCTCTGGAAGGAGCTTGGCTTTAGTGCTGAGACTTTTGTTTTGGCTTTTCTCTGCCAAACACGCTGGGAATGGTGGGATCTGGGTCTGCTCAGACCATGGAGGCAATGACTTGTGTTGCTGGGTCATCCCTGTGCCAGCTGGGAATTCAGGGTTGGGAGGTGCCCATCCCCAGGCACTTGGAAAAAAGTGACAGTATTGATTTCATTATTCTATTTATTTTTATTAACTGATTCCAAGAAAACCATTGAAAACTCACTGAAAACCAAGATTCCATGCCATTGCATGTAATCCACAACCAGAGAATTACATGAATGTTGTCCACAGGCATCCACAGGCATTTGGAAAAAAGTAACAGTATTGATTTCATTATTCTATTTATTTTTATTAACTGATTCCAAGAAAACCATTGAAAACTCACTGAAAACCAAGATTCCATGTCATTGCATGTGATCCACATCCAGAGAATTACATGAATGTTTCCCTTTCCCTGTTTAAGGAATACTAAGATTTCTGTGCTGTGGTGGAATTTCTGGGATTAAATTTGGAGGCCCCAATTTAGTTTGCTGATGAGTGGGACGCCTAATGAAGGGAACACATATCAATGTGGTTATGAAAGGTAGTAAACAAAAACATGGAAAATTATTCAAATTTGTTGGTAGTGCTTTTGCAGTTGTTGGACATCAGAAAGTCAATGGTACAAAACCTAAAAAATGTAAATTAAGGGCGGAAGAGGAGCCCTTCCCTTCCTCCTAAAAAATAAAAATATATAGGAGAAAACAGACTTGGAGTTTTGAAAACATGCTGTGTTTGATGAATCATAACCACTCTCTTGAATGACTTTACTTAAAGGTACCAGTGCATTGCAAGTTTAATTCCTCTGGTTTGAAATCTTTCTTGAAGCTGTTTTGCTTCAAGGAGCGCTCAGTGAGTCTGGACAGGATGGAATGAAATGATGAATGGTTCTGTAAACATCCCTGATCGTGGTGCACAAACATGGAAACACTCATGGATTGCCTCGATGGAGGAGAACCAGGAGATCCATGGAGCTGGGGCAATGCAGGGTGTGGATGTGTGAGCAAAGCTCCTGTCAACAAAAGGACAATTTAAGTAGTTTTTTAATTTCAAAACATGTTGGAGTTTCTAGCATTGAAATCTAGACATCTAACTTAAACTCATGCCTGCTTTGATCCTTTTTTCATGTTTTTATTTGTTTTATAAGATTAATTTCAGTCATTTTTTCCCCACCAAAAGGTAAACTCGTGGTTAGCACGACACCTTTAATTTTCTCCTTTTCATTTCTCCTTTTTATAGCACACCTTGGGACGCCTCTTTGCTCCACACCTTAATTTTAATCATGCACTGAGAGCAGCCTTTATATTATTCAGGCAATCTTGGTGGAATAAAAAATGGAAATTGTTATTTGTCCTTGATGGCTCCATTTCCCGGGGAGATGTAAACACGCCAGGCTTCGCTTCCCAGTTTCTAAAGCCAGACTTCCAGGTGTGTCAGGATTACACACGGAGCATTAGGAGGTTTAAAATGTTTTTCCTGCCAGGATGGGAGTCACAGCAATTTTAGGCATTTGATGCAAGGCCCCCATCCCATGCTCGCTCTAATAGAGGTCGTTATGATGCCTGTTTTGGAAGTGGGGTTATTGATGAGCTGCAGCTCTGCAGAGCCCAGATTGCCTTTCCAGTCTGCTTTCTGCTCACAAGTTGTTTTCTTGGTGGGAAATAAATTGTTTTCACTGTGGGAAATGTTGGTTGTTTACTAATAAGTTGTTTTCTCGCTGGGAATAGATTTTGAATGTTAAGATGGAAGATGGGGTTTTGCTTTGTGCCGGTGAAGGAAACACAATAAGCTTCAAGTCCCTGAGCTACGGGGACTTTTTAAACAGAAGATTCATGATGTCATGTGTCAGTCTTTCACCTAATGGGGTTTTATGAGGACACAGGGAATTGTATCTTGGCAGTCACTCAGAACTGAAGGAGTTGTGGTCAAGCAGGCTTCCTGTTGGAAGAGGAGCAAGGATTTCCCTGAAACTTGCGCTCATCTGCAGCTCTTCCAGGGGAAGATCTTTGTATTTGATCTGTGTCTTTCTTTGTCTCATTTCTATCATGGGAGCGCAGAAGTTGGAAAAGATCTCCAAAGCTGAGTCTAACCTGTGGCTGATCCTCTCCTTGTCAGCCAGACCAGTGTTTGTAGGTGAAAAGTCCTGAAATCCCCCCAAAGTGCAGCTGGATGTGGTGTGCAAATGTTTGCTTCCTGGAGTCATCAAAACTCCAACAAAATCCCCCCTGTGTGGTGGTGGGAACATTGGATGGACATCTTCTTCTGAAGGTGTTTGGACAGAATGAATTGGAACTGAAATACGTTCAGTGGAACAAGGGTTTCATAGCAGGAAAAATGGGATTGAGTGGGAAAATATTCAGAAATTTATTTCCTATATTTTTCTTCAAATTTTGTTTCTGTAGGCCAAAGTAACTTTTTGATGACGCATTTTTATGTGACATTTCATCCTAGAATTCACAGAATTGTTGTAGAATAATTTGGGTCGGAATGGGGCCTCAAAATTCATCTCCTTCCAATACCCTGCCACGGGTAGGGACACCTTCCACTAGACCAGGTCGTGGTATTCAGGAGGAATTTCTTCATGGAAAGGGTTGTTAAACATGGGAAGGGGCTGCTCAGGGAGGTTTGGAGTGCCCATCCCTGGAGGTGTCCAGGGAAGGGCTGGAGGTGACACTCAGGGCTCTGGGCTGGGGACAAAGTGGGGATGGATCACAGGCTGGACTTGATGGGCCTGGAGGGTTTTTCCAACTGAAATATTACTGGAATTCTGTGATAGCAGTGAAGTAAAAAAGACCCAATCCCATCCAGGGAATGCATCTTCCTTGTATTTCTTGGATACGTTGGATATTAGGGAATATTTCTTGGAGTGGAGTCACTGTCCCTGGAAGTATCCAAAAAAATGTGTGGATGTGGTGATTTTGGACATAATTTAGCAGTGCTGGTTTAATGGTTGCATTTAATCTTGGAGGCCTTTTCCAACCTTAATGATTCCATGGTTCTGGGAAATATTAAAGAAAGTTTCATACACGTTTTCTGTAACATTTCTGTTCAGGTGAAATACAAGATTTGTTTATTTTCAGGAGGTTTTGAACTTGTTAATAATTTTCTTGTGATCAAATGGGGCCAAGCTACTGGAGAGGGCTTTTCTGAGGGCTTTTCTGGTTTTCCAGCAGCCAGACCTGGGATGTGCAAACACTGTACACTTGGACATGTATGGCTTTTAAATGGGGAGAAAAACAGATTATTTTACCTGGGGAGAACTAGTTTGACTGGGTAGAATACATATTGCCCCAAAAACGGGCTACATGATCCCCATTTCCTTTACTGGAACACTCCCAGAAAACTAAAAAGATGTCAAAAATTTGAGATTTTGCATCTATTGGAGAATTTGCATAGAGTAACTGCAGTTCCTGCTGTAAGTCATTGGGTGCCTTCTGTGAACACAGATGTGAGCCCTTGGTGCTCTCCATAAATTCAAAGAATGACTGCAAAATGATACATCTAAAAAACAAAATGTTAAAAAAAAAGCAAATAGAACCAAGGAAAAATCTGGGCAGGGGGTGAAGAATTTGCCAGATGTGCAGAAGAGAAATCACAGCAATGAAAGGCAGCAGCTGCTGGAGGGTGGGATCTTCCTTCCAGGCTGGGAGAAACTCTTGGGGTCAGCTCAGGGCCTTGCTGGGCCACCAGGAACTTCTCCTTGGTTCCTGAATCATGGAATCATTCAGGTTGGGAAAGCCCTCCAAGATTTTGGAGCTGAACCATTCCCCAGCCCTGCCAATCCCACCAGTGCCCCGTGTCCCCAAATGCCACATCCACAGGGCTCTGAAATCCCACCAGGGATGTTGGGCAAAGAAGAATTTTGGAGGGAAAGGGTATTTAAATGCTTGGAGTAGCAATTCAGATTTGGGTATGTAAAAGGAAGTAAAGTCCAGGGTCTCTGTGTGGCAAAACAGACTTTGAATTTATTTTCCAAACTGAGCCATACAAAATTCTTCTCTCAACCACAGGATGCAAAGGAGACATTTTAGGTCATCTTCATTTTGTTTCACCCCCCCCCCCCACCTTTTTAAAATTCATTTTTTAAAAATTTATTTGGGTTTCTAAATTGTATTTTATTTTGTCTCCATCCTTGCAGCCTTTTTGGACACTCCTGTGTTTCCATTCAGGTCTCTGCTCTCTAGAGCCAAGAGTTCTGGAATTACAGAACTCTTGAGGCTGGAAAAGCCCTCTGAGTCCAGCCCTTAACCCAGCACTGCCCACCTGTGTCCCCCACTGCCACCACTCCTTTTCTACCCAGTTTTGATGGCTTTCCTCAGGTTTTTCTCCATCCACTCCATATTTTAACAAATTTTGATGCCCAAAATGCAGCTCAGTCCTCCAGGTGATGACTTCCCAAGGACACAGGGAGAGGGAACATCCTTATCTCTCCTTCCCCCTTACTTTTGATATCAGTTTAGATCTGTCTGATAAAAAGCTGTCACCACCTAAAGTCACCAAACTGGGGTTGGAGGGAGGAGCTCACGCTGGCATTTGGATGTCAATAAATATTTAGAAAGGTAAAAAGACTAAAATGGGAATTTTGTGGCATTGGACCAGATGGATTTCTGCTGTGGTTTCATTTAGGTCAAGGGAAATCTAATTAACAGAAATTACAGCATTTGAGTCTGGTATTAGTGCTGTATTCACAGAAACTATGATTTTTACATTAAAAAAGGTAATTATCTGTTCCTGTGAAGCAGTAGAGGAGACATAAGAGCTGTCAGAGGGCATTTGGTGTATTTTACCATGGAATTTTAGTGCTAAATCTAATTAGAATAACGAATTTTTTCAGTGATGGTGAGACTGAGGGGATTGCTCCTGAAATGAGGAGCAGTGATTCCTATTTAGCAGTCTTCCAAGGAATTTATCAGGGCTTCTTAGGCTTTGTTTTGTGGGCATAGCTGGGAAAAATAATCCAAGTGGATTTTTCAAATGGTTATTTGAATTGAGTTTTGAATTGCAAACAACAGAGATTGAGAATTCAAGTCTTAAATTGGCCTTAGAGATGAATTAAGCAAAACTGAAATAAAGCTTTGTTAATTCTGAATGTCTGAGAGGTTTCATAGCTGCTAAGGCAATTTTAACTAATCCCCTTTAACTTGATATTTCCAGTTAATTTGGATTTATATCTCAGTGTCTCTCTGCTGACAAACCCTGATATAAAACCCATGTTAAAATGAGCTTTTTGTAGGGATGAAGTGGAATTTTGTTGTGCATCTCAATGGAATGGTACCACTTTGCTGAAATCCAGAGGGTTTTCCCTCTTGCTGGAATTGTGACAAGGCAAATATTTGGATGACTAATTTTAATTGCTAATTTCTAATTAATTGATTATTCAGAGGTGTTCTTGAAAGTTTTTCTTTTCTCTGGAACAAGCCTTACCTCTGTCAGGCGAAATTCAAAATGGTAAGATTTTACTGGGACCCTGAACATTTTTTAATTTAAAAACGTGGCTTTGTACATTCGGAGATTGCCTGATGCTCAAAACTCTACAAAATAAAGTAAGAAACAATTGACAGAACTTTATAAATAACACGCCTCGAGAAACAATTTACGAACACCTTTAAAAATCCCTCTGGTGGAGAGGCGTGGTCTGAAAAGCTGGAGAGAAAAGCTCAGCTGGTGCTGGGTCTGAGCCTGCTCAGGAAGAGCAGAGTCACGTCCTGGGTGGCATTTAATGATTTTGTCATTGTTCTGACATTGCTGTTTATTTATCCAACCTGCCTGAGGCGCTGGGGCTTGCTGGGAGCTCTGACACTCAAAGTTCTCCCAGGAACAGATTTGGAGCCAAGCAGGGCTCAGTGACAGAGGATGATCCATGGGGACGAGCTGCCCCGTTTGTGTTTCTGTGGAGATGGCCAAGATGATGGAATGAGCTCGGAAATATTCGGAACGGCTCATCGGGGATCCAAAGACCTTCTGCTTAAAGATTTCTCACTTCATTAAGAAACCCAAGTCAGTAAAAGTTAACTACTCCATAATCACTGGGTTCTGAAGACAATTTGCTATCAAATTAGGTGGGATATTGAGAGGGAAGGGCTGTCTCACACTTGAACTCCTATAAAAGCATGTTGAGGGATGTTTTTCCTCCCCTGGTGAGCAGCCCATGTTCAGATTTATCCAAGTGATGTTTCCACCCTGGAATATCAGCTGGGTGCCCTAGAAAATCTTGCCAATCATCTTCCCACTTGATCTTTGGGGATAAATTGGGAAGTGTTATTTTCCCTGGGTTTCATGTGGAAGGGAGGCGAGGGAGCTCAAGGATGTGAGATGGCTCCTATGGGTTTGGCTGGCTCTTTTATTCCTTTGATATTCCAACATCTCTTCAGTGGAGCAGTTTGGGAGCTCTGTTCTCCACCATTGATCATGAGAAGAGAAAATTCAGGGTCAAACATTTTTGCAGCTCAAAATGAATTTGTGGAAATTTCAGGATGAAGCTGTTTGACTTTGGCACAGTCCCTTAAGGTGTGGTAAATTTGGCATGTTTCCTAAATTTAGACAAACAGGACTTCAATATCTTGGAATAAACTTCGCATCTTAAATATTTCCAACTGCTGTTAGCACCTGAGTAACTGAGCTGCTACTGCCTGAACAAAATTAAATGTCAGCTAAAACAAGTGTTTTTTAATGGCATGAAAGAAACTGAGCTATGGCTCAACAATTTCTGGGTATTGATATTCTTTAGAAGATTTTTAGTGTATTTTAGGATTTAGAAGATTTAGTTGTTACCCTTTCTTTAATTACTGCCACTTTTTTGATATTATATAGGAATTCCCTTCTCACCCAACTGTATTTTACTTCAATTCTTAGCCCTTTTTTCCACATAATAAACTTCATTAGTGAGTAGGATTTAGCCTGATTTTTAATGTAGCTTATCCAAACTGAAGCAACATCAACCAGGAGCTCTAAAAACGCTGGAATGGGAATGTTTACAGACTTCTGACAAATACTGAGCTGTTGATTGCAGAGATATTTTTATGAGTGAGTAGCAAATGTTTCTGGAGAGATCATTTACAGTGAGGCTGCTCTGATTGAGTTATTTGCTGCATTTCTGTGGTGCTTTTTTTTTTTTTTTGGTTGTTTGTTTTTCTCCAAGGGAAGTCACAATAAAAGATGAGTCTGAAAATAGGCCCCGTGTCTGGTGGTAATGGATGCTCTGCTATTAATAGTGGGACGTCTGGGGGCTTTTTGGATGTCACAATGAAATCAATCTTGGGATAATTATGCTACTCTGAAGAAGCTGGAACATCAGCTTAGTCTTTTATGTGTGAATGTACAGGAGTGACTTTATTGATAGTACAATAATTGGGCATTATGAAAACTGCCCAGCATCTTCCCTAAGTGTGGAAGTGCCTGTGAGGGTAACAGAAACTCAAATTTGATGTGATCCCAGCAGCTTTTCCATAGGTAGGGAGTTCCTCCTTTGCCTCTATCACCAGGAATGTAAGAAAATGCAGTTTTTCATCACAATGCAAGCAGCAATCAAAAAAGTATTAATAGTTTTGTTTCCTTCAAAAGGGAAATGAAGTGTGAATTACATATTTTGTCCCATTTTGCCAATACATTTGTTAGAAATGTTTTCTTATTAAATGGTTTTAGGAGGGGCCTTTTCTTATCTGTGGTCTGAGTCTTGTGTGTCTCACGTGAGATTTTTACACCAAAACAATTATTAAATAAGAAAGAACTTTTTTGGTTAAAAAACCCCACAATAATCCTAGATTAAATTTAGAATCTGAATCTCTTAGGACTAAGAAAGCACTGGCCCAAAAAGACCAGTGATATTTATGTTAATATTAATATGTTTTGCTTTAAAGGGAATATAGTTTTGGGAACTCCAGGTAAATTCCTTCACTAAAAATGTGGGAAGAAGTTTTGTTTTCCTGCTTAGCTTTGCTCTGGAATGTGGTGCTAGCAGAGGGAAAAGAGATTCCTTGTTGATATTTTGTAATTATTTTCTAGTTCTGCACAAAGGGTGTTGGGTTTTCATGGTACAGGGCAGCTGTACATAAAAAGCTGGAAAAGATAATGGAATGACTGGAAAGAAAATCACCTTGTGGATGTCTTTAAGTCCTTCCCATGGTTGGCATTGTGGAGATTCCTCCTTGGGCCAGTCTGGCTGATGTCACTCAAATATTTGGGTGCCTCCCAGGAGAAATAATCACTGATTTTACAGCAGAGAAACTGTTAATCCATTTCCCTGCCCTTATGTACATGTAGATTTTATGTGCATATAGATTCAAGGAGAATGAGGACTTCAGGAGAAAGCTCAAAAATGACATTTCTTACACCTTCATGGCTATTAAAATAAGAGCATTTGAGTCCAGCCCTATCTATAGGCAAGTTATAAATAGGTTCCAGCGAGTAAATGATTTGTCACCAGCAATTATTAAAAACTTTCCAGTTAAATCCAAGTTATAACCTCCTCCTTAAAAGCAGAGAGGGCTGAATTATTATTTTAGGTTTCATCTGGGTCATTCTCAACCATGAATAAAACATTTCCCTTGCACAAGTCATTCATCTCCACGAAACCTTCAGCAAGGGTCACAGAAATGACCAGCAGAGGTGAAGATGCTCATGCAGATTTCGTGGTGATGGAAAAGCTTTTTTGGAAACAAGGGGAGAAAGCAGAATGTGAGAAGAAATCCATCAATGGAGGGGGGAGAAATGAAGTACTTTACTCAAATGGCACCACGACTGAATCAGTCAGGGGCTGAAGGCTTATTTCCAACAAAATATGTTCACCCAGCTATTTAAGAGTGTCCTCATGAGGAATTCCTGCCGTGTGGGACATCAGTCACAGGCAAATCTCCTGGCTTGTATTGAAATTGCTGGGTGAAAAGGTGATTTCAAGTCTCCAGTGATTGTTACTGGATTATACATCAGGGCAGAGTGAAATGGCAAAGCTTTATTGTCTGATACTGCCTTGCAAAATTGGTATTAGGTTAAATCACCTTGGTTGGTCATAAATCAGAGACACGCGGGTGAAAAATGAATATACACAAGCCTTTATTGCAGCGGCTTTGTTTGTGGCTTTTTCCACTAATTCCTGCTTAAAATTCAGCTCTGGCTGCTGGAAAAGCAATCCCAAACCCATCAGTAGCTGTAAGGACCTGACAGGAGCAGGGATTTGGGGGAACTGCTGCAAATATTTGTGAGAGGGCGCTGGCTCCGCAAAAATCGTGGAGGAATCATTTGTAACTAGAATTTGCAGAATTTAACTGCAAAGTTCATCTCTGGGTGCTTAATGCCTTGATCTGACGGGGATTTCAGGGGGAATAAATTGGGAAGTTGGACACTTGGACTCTTCCAAGGATGGGGCAGCCACAGCTTCTCTGGGCACCCTGTGCCAAGACCTCCACACCCTCACAGGGGGAATTGGGAATTTCTTCCCACTATCCCATCAATCCCTGTCCTCTGGTAGTGGGAAGCCATTCCCTGTGTCCTGTCACTCCATGAATAGTAAAACTTCATCACAAAAACAATTCACCAATGGCATCACAATCCAACTGAAGACACAAGCCCAGAGCCAGAAGCTTTCCTCTGGGCCTGTAGCTTGTTCTGGCTAATATTTAATGGTTTTAGGCAAAAACAAAGTAAAAAAAAAAAAAATTGAGGGAAGATTTAATTATTTTTTCCTTTTACTGTTTAATTTCTTGGGATATCTGGTTAAAATTCAAGAGTCTCCTCAGATCTTTATGTATTTGCTTTTGTGGTCACCGTGCAGGTTTTGGTAGCGCTAAAAAGAGGTTTTGTCTGTTAGAATGGGGTTCCACACCTGACTGCCATAATGAGTCATAAAGCCCACATAGAAATTATTTTTAAAATCCCCTTGCTATTAATTGGAGTGATATTATTTCTCTGTGTGTTATTTCATTTGGGCTTTGGAGGATTAATTTGCTGGAAGTGTCTGAATTGCAACAGAAATGCTGATTGTACTGAAATTACCTCAAATGAGCCAGACAAAAATGGGTTTTTAAAGTCAAGCTCCTTTGCTCCTTTTCTTTTCCTTTACAAATTTTTCCTGCTTTTCCACTTGCTTTGTCCTTATGAAAATATTCAAATTCTAGTTGCTTTTTGGAGACCTTGGAAAGTCTTAATGCAGCTCGATTTGATTTTACATGCTCAGCTACACTCAGGGTTTGTAATTGATATCTAAATATCTGTGAAGTGAAAGTTTGGGGGAAGGAAGTGGAGGAAATTCCATGGGAATGATGTGAACTAGGAAGCACCAACCTCTGGTCTTGATTCTCCATGTTCTGTTGGGGTTTTTTTTAGCCATTATTCCAGAAACTTCAACCCTTAAACAATCTGTGGTGCCTCTGTGTTCAACAAATCAATTTTTGTTTGTATTCGTGACTTTTTGCTCAAATATGTGTCAGTAGTGATGACAGCTTTATGGGATACAAGGACCTGCCAGCCGTCCTGAGGCTTTCCAAGGTTTTTTTAGTGTAATAGGGACGTGCTTCCCTATTATTATTATTCCTTCTTACTTTGGCTCAGCTGGCAAAACCGAATCAGTTTTACAGCTGCAGCCTGAAATCTTAATTCAAGCCCCTGGTTCCAAGCAGCGTTTTTGACATTTCCCTTCCTCCCCGTGTCAGTTTTTGGGTAATTGCTGCGTGTTTATGGAAGCGTTGGTTTGGAAAACCTGGGAAGCTGGAGTCCATAGCAGCCAATTAACACTATTTAACAGCTGTTCAAAGGGATAATTGCCTGATGTTAGCATCACCTCACGTTATTTTTAATGCTAATTATGCCCAATTTACTCTCCCAAAACACGGGTATGTTTCCAAACGTGACAACTGCAATATTTGTGTTCCTGCCAGCTGCACAAGGGAGCTGGAGGATTTTGTGGCTGTGCTGGTAAATCAGAATATTCCTTGTTGAAGGATCCTCTTCTGGATGGAGATGTTGTGGTGTCACATTTACCCTCTTCTCCTTGGGGATTTCTTGGTAGGATTGTAAAGCCTGAAGGAAACAAGCCACAAAAACTTCCATAGCCCAGCAGATAGCTCAGTTTTTGTTAATTTTTCCAGAAAATTGGGATAGCAGAGTAATTCCCACTCTTTTGAATGAACTTTACGCTGTTTCCATAGTCCTGCTCCCTAGAAATTTCTCGGAGAATTACAAGATTGCATCTGTGATTTGTCTTTTAAATCCAGCCTATTGATTTCTGTGAATTTCAGAAATGTGGTTTTTAATTTTTTTAAAGTTTTTTTTAAGATTTATTTGCTCCATAACCTCCTGCTAACAGCAGCCTAAATTTTACCACTTTTATATAAATGACTTGTTCCTCAGCTTCTGTAGAGTTTTACAAACTGAATAAAGCAGCATAAATTACCCACTTAGGAAAGGTCTTATTGAATGTTAACATTTCACATCCAGGATCAAATTGCAATAATTGCCTGAAAGGAAAACGCCTAAAACAAATGATGGGTCTTGAAAATAGAAATCATAGTTTCAAATAAAAATAGATAGAGAGCCCTTCAGAAGCTGTGGTAAATGAAAGGTTGGTTTAGTTGGGAAGTGGGGATTTATTAGCTTGGGTAGATTGTGATGAAAGATACCTGTGAAAATAATTGGTCTCATTTTGGGAAAATCAGGCAGTCCATTAAAACTGCAGCACACCACGATCACAGGAATACTAATTTGGCTTGTAAATTCCTGTGGTTTTTAGCACTCCCCGAACCAGTGTAAATCCCAGCCAAGAGAGGAGAATTCAGACCATGCAGAGTCTTTTGTTTGTGCATCTCAGCACCCCCAGGCAGATCCTTGTGTGGGAATGGATGCTGTGAATCCCTCTGAGCCCCTCTCCTGAGGATCCAAGTGCAGGCAGGGACATATCAGGAGTTGATGTGGAGTATTTACAGTTAATTTTGGGGTGAAATAAGACAGAAAATGGAGTTTACAGTGTCTGACCCATCCCCATGTACAGAGCAGGATGAGCTGTGTGAGTTTTTGAGGCAGGAAAGCAGAACTGGAATCACCAGTTAGGGCACAGGGAAATAAAATTCTCCTTTTTGCCTTTAAAGATGTAAAAAAATAATTCAGAGATATATAAATAAAATATGTGTGCTTTGTTTTTAGGACAGCAAGAGGTAAAATAATCACTATTATGGATAATAGAAGCTGGGGTGGAAATGCTTCATTGGTAGCAATGTCTTTTCTGTAGGTTTGATAGAGACAGGAAAATACTTTTAATCTTTTCAATCATGATTGATATCAATCATCTAAACATGCAATTACCCAGGTATACAATTAATCAAAACACTGTGAGATGAACAGAGCATTATTTAATCTCACCAATAAATACCTCGACAGAATCTGTTCTTGAACGATTTTTTCCAGCACTGGCTTCAGAATTGGTTTCAAGATAAGAAATGATCTCCCAGATGGAGTCATTTGTGAAAGTGTTGCTGGTTTGGAGTGTGGGAATAGTGAAGCCTGTGGGTGTTGCATCTCCTGCAGCAAAAAAGGAACATGAACCTGTGGAGCCAGCCAGAAAAATGTACAGGGCGAAAGTCCAAGTGAAGAAACAGTGGGTGAGGATGAAAATGTTGCACTTTTCTACATATTTCTGCACTTAAATTTCTTATAATAGACTATACTCCCTTTCCCAGCCAGGTCAGAAAGTCTCAGGGCTCAGCACTTGGGCTACCAACCTATCCTGACAGCAAATACATCTGGAAATGCAGAACTAAAAACCTTTCTAAAACTGATTTATAATTCCTTGTGCCTGTTCACTCGGACCAAACACAAGGGGTTTGTTGCCCTTCCAGTTTTTGAGCTCTGCTGTGGCTGGACAAGTGAGATTTGTTGTTCTTGGTGCCAGGGAGAGAATTTTGTGTGTGGAAAATAACAGTGAACAAAGAATGACTTTGCTTGGTGTAATTTTGTGGAGCAATTTGATGGCTTTTGAAGTGTCTCTGTCATCCTCGAAGCATCACTTTCTGTGAGAGAATTTGATTTTGCTGTTCATATTTTCAGAGCCCAGTCTGAGCTTATACTTTCCTCTCTGCTTCTCTCCTCCCTAACCTAGAGCACTGCTAGGATTTCCCAGGGCCTTCTGTTTATGAAATGCAGAGCAAATCTGAATCTTTCATCAAAATTAAGATTGAGTTGTGCCTTATCTCTCTTTCCTCTACATCTGGTGGATTTGCAGGTGAGCATATTTCTTTCCTGGGTAGTGTGGGAATGGGAAGGCTTTTATTTTTAGTGAAAAATCCAGATTAATTCCACTGTAAGGCCAGCTCATGTCTCTAATGTAAAAGTGAACTGGGATGGAATTGATTTCTGGTTTTGCTATAAACAGCACCATAAAACAGAGATGAAATTGAGAGGGGTGAAGTGCCTACATGGAAATATCTGTGTGTGTGTGTAATGGTTTCCAGTGGTCTGAGATAAATATTCATGACTAATAGGAAATAGTCCCAAATTCCAGCAAAAAAAACCCAAACCTCACTGAGCAGGATTACAACAAGAGGGACAATCCTGCAGCCATGTCTGATGGACTAAACAAAGGAAAATCTTTGAAAAGCAGGAAAGGGAGTTGTGACTGCAGCCTTCATTTCCTGGAGGTGTCCCGGAATTGGATCCCATCCTGATCCCTCTGGCTCTTTCCCAGTCCTGCTTGGACAGGGGGATGTGACAGCTCCCATAGGCTCCATCCAGCCTAAAGCATTTTGTGACTGGGCAAGGCTGAGGTGACAATGGATAAGTCAGTGTTGACTTCCCTGGAAAACTCCAGTGATTGTGACAAAGGAAAATACTGAGAGAAATTGCAGCCATTTTCAGGTGTTGGAACATAAACCCCACTGTTTTCTGGACTAGTAATGCAGTTGTATAATATTTTCAGTAATGGTGCCTTTGAAAGTGGTTTTTAAATGAATAAAGGGCTTTTAGGTAATGAGACTTGAAAACATCCTTTCAGATCAAACTTTACCCTCCTGCTCATGCCAGCTCCTGTCCTTTGTGTGTTCCTTCTCAAGGAGTGACATCTGTGGCAGGAAACTAAAGAGTCTATTACACAGTGAGGAAAAAAAAAACCAAAAACAAACTGAATTTAGCTCAGCATTCAAAAAGGCAGCTGCTTGCAAGGGTCCTGCTCCCCCTGAAGGCCCAGAGAGCCCCTGGCAGCTCCATTTGTCACTGCAGCAAAGGGGCAGAACGTGGGGCTGGCTGCAGGCAGGGAGGGGAGCCAGGGGCTGATGGATGGGGGGACCCTGGGCTCCCCCACAGGGAGCTGGGCTGGATCCTGCTGGGGGCCCAGGGCTCTCCGGGGTCCCATTCCCAGGAAAACCTGTGATATTCTGTAATGGCAAAGCTAAATGTGGCAACTGATGAGGATGGATGTTTTCCTGAACTGATTTTCTGGGAGCAAAAAGAGGGATGGGAGAGGAGCTGCTGTAGCTTAAAAGTTGAGCTGAGGGGTGGAATGTCACAGTCACATTTTCTGGAAAAATCCCTTCGCCAGGATTTCTCTCCTGGGAAGCTGAGAAACCTCAGAGAAAAAGGGAAACAACATGATCTCATTTGCTTCTCCTGTGTTTTGTTGCTTTGGAATGTGGTAGGTGATTGCTTCATTGGTTTCCTGTGAATTGTTTTTACTTAATGACCAATCACCCTCCAGCTGCGTCAGGGCTCTGGAGAGAGTCAGGAGTTTTTCATTATTATATTTTAGCCTTCTGTCTGTATCCTTTCTGTATTCTTTAGTACAGTTTAATATAGTTTTAGTATAGTATCATATCATATCAGCCTTCTGAGAACATGGAGATTCATCATTTCCTCCCTTCAACGGGGGTCTCAGAAAATCCCACAGTGGAACTCATCAATTTTTTTCAAGTTGAAGAGTGTGGAGTCCTCTTCCCTCCCTGAAAGTGTCACCACAGAGGAAAGTCACCTGATGGAGGCAGGGACACTTCTCAGTCAACCTCTCACTTATAAAGGTGATGATATTCACAAATATAACATCCCAAGGTCATTTAATAAGTTAATATTAAATAAGTTATACAACTTATGTTATATATATATTTAAGTTATATATATATATATGTAAATGTAACATAAGCTATGTAGTAACAGGGTTTTTACAACACAAAAAGATGTTTAAAGCAAATACTGACCAAAGATTTAATACAGGCTTAAGCCAGACCCTACATTTCATTTCTGCTTTGCCCCTCCGAGTGTATCAGAGGGAAGCTGTGATTCCTCACTGGAACACTGGGTTATTCCTGCAGTGCTGGCTGGGAAATTAAATAGGCTTTCTCCAAACTCCTTTCCCAAGCTGAGTTTTGTGCAGGGCATGGTCAAATGCACATTGGAGCTGGAAAAGGACAGGCAGGAGCGTGGAGGGACCACCTGCTCTGCCTCAGTCCTGTCTGGAGCCAGGGAAGTCCAGACTAATTGTATTTGTATTTAACATGAGATCAGGAATAGCAGATCTGACAGAGCTCACCAGCTTCAGGGCTGGGACAGCAGACAGAAATCAAAGAATTCCAAGCACAGAGCTGGGATGTGATGCTTTCAGGACAGTTGCAAGGGAATTGCTGTCAATTTCCAGCCTTGAAATTTCAAAGGATGGAGAGGGAAGTCCAGTTCCATGCTAAAAAATCCAGAGAGGTGGCCTTGCCTGTTCCTCTGATGGCTGCCAGTGCTAGGGTTTGCTGGAATTGCTTAAAATTGGGGAAGTGATGAAAGCAAGTTATTTCAGAGCCTGGAAGTGCTGTAAACCACAGCATTTTGGTTCTTTGTCAAGGAGCACTGCAAGTCTGAGTGTTCCTGGTAAAAACAACACAAGAAAATGATGGTTTGGGCTGTGGCCTCTTCTGTACACCAATGTATCAAACAAGGTATTTCCCTCTGGGTGAAAAAGCGCTGTTTTTAATGGAGTGGAGGGGAACCTTTGGAAGCTGTGCCTGGCACAGCCTTCATTAACTGCTAAATGTATTTAGACTGATAACTTCAGCGCTGCAACCTGCATTTTATATTTCTGATAATGCCAGAATGGGAATATTAAACATCTCTATATTCTGCCCTTTGCCTCGACAGATGTCTTGGCCAGGATTAAATTAATTGCTAAATGTCTTTTCCTGCCTGACAGCTGGGATTTTGAGGCTTCAGAGGTAAATAGGTTTTGAAGCAATCCAATAATAGGCTTACAAGGCTGAGAGGCAACAGAGCTGAAAAGTGAAAAATCAAGAGGCTGGACCATTAATACCTCCTTGAAAAGTTAATCAGCCCATGACAACAGGCTGGAGTGGAAAGAGTGGCTGTGCTGAGGGTTTTGGCAGCTCAGTGTTTTGCCCCAGGTGTTCAGGTTTGGAATATTTATGTAGTTATGTGCTGTGTGGTAAATATTTGTAGTTAATTAACTTTGTAATAACGTTGTGAGGTGATCTGAGCAGGTTTTCCTCAAGAGGAGGGATGTATGGACTCAAAGTGCTCCTCCAAAGCTGGTTGTCACTGCCTAGCAGATGTTGTCTTGTATATCCCAAATTTAGGGTTTTTTCCTGTATTTTGGTTCAGTCCTGAGGCAGGATGGAGTTGCTGCCTCCAAACACCCACAGAGGATAATTCCAAAGGATGAGGAGGCTGAGGGTGGCTCTTCCAAGCCTTTGCAAGGAAAATCTCAGTGTTGGTGGCCGTGGTTTCAGTGGGGACAAGAGCAAAAACAGAACACCAGAAGGTCCTTGGTGGCCTTGGGCACCAAAGGCTGTAGAAATTGAGGTGGTGCTGGAGAAAGGGCAGAGCTTTGGGGTTATATCAGAGAAGGAAAGTGATGGGGAGGGTTGAAAGATTAATGATGGATGGAGAAGGAAAAACTTGGGGGTGACAAACCTACACGATAGCGTCATTATTGAAACAAAAGTAACATTGCTGAGAGCCTCCGAAGCATTTTGCACCAACTGATAAAATACCAGTGCCCATCTGCAAAAGGGGCTGCTGGAGGTTTGTTTTCCTGTTGTCTGTCTCCATGGTAATTTAGTTTCCTGAGGGCTGAAATCCATTTGTTTAATTACAATCTTTCATTTATTACGGCGGTGGCTCTGCGTCCCTAATTGCTCTGGCTGGTGTGCAGATGCAGAGAGACCTTTCTCCATGAAATGGCACCAAAATTCTGGGGGTGTTCCCAAGGAAAACATTAACATCTGGAGCAGGGTTTGGCTGTTAAAGCTTCAGATGAAATATTCAGCTTTAAAGCACGCACCTGACTGCGAGGAACGTGGGCAGGAGGAGGTCTGGGAGCCTGGCAGTCCAGCAGATGCCACTGAAGTGTGCAAAAGTGCAGAATTAAACCAATCTGGGCTTTTTGGGAAGAATTCAGGGACATTTGTGCCATTGAATTCCTTCCTTGTGCGTAGAGCAGCCATAAATTTCCATGGAGAGTGGGAACTTCCAGCCCTGCTGGTGCTGGGAATTAATTTTTACCTCCACCCACCCCTTTTGCCACCTGTAATGGAAGACCTTGGGGAAAAATGGGA
>NW_005054309.1:9929122-9933397 GCF_000277835.1 Geospiza fortis | reverse complement strand
TCAGCAGGAGCAGGGGTGGATGGAGCTGATGGAGACTCTGGAATTATGATGGATTCTGCCTCCTTTAGCAGGAGAAATGTTTTGGCAAACACATTCCTGTTCTGTTACCAGCTCCTAAATGGTTTCTTCGAGGATTCTTCTTTGCAGGAATTGCAGGTGAATTCCCTAAAAATGGGAATTTAGCTCTGATTTGGATAGGGCAGGGTAGTGAGGGAAGGGGGTAGGAATGAGCTCTGGGAGCGCTGCCCCTGAAGGAGGAGATTGTAAAATTTTTTATTATAATTCTTATCATTTTCAAATCCTGTCATTTCCTGGCAAGTTCTAACCATGGTCTGGTGACTTCTTTTTTATTTGAGTAACTTGCCAGGTGAATTTCTACCTTTATTATTTATCATGCCCTTCTATGAGTAATACTGGTAATTCTGGAAAACAGCCTTCAAAAGGAAGGAGTGAGCCTTGTGAATCTTAATTGATTCATAATTAAATGTGGATCAGATGATATTCCCAGAATAATTTGTCTGGTTTCAAGTATTGTTTAAGTTTTGGGGTTTTTTAAATAGGAAAAATTACGAAGGAAATCTTTTTGTAGGGCTTTCTGAATCCTATTATATTTTCTTTAGTAATTTCTTCCTGCTTGGATCTTTCCTGTGAATATCCAGCTTGAATGGGGATGGGATAGCGAAAGGTGTCCCTGCCCATGGCAGGGGAAGGAATGACATGAACTTTAGCATCCCTTCCAATCCAAACCGTTCTGTGATTCCATGAATAGCATGGGAAATGTTACAAAAATGAAGTATTGGAGGTAAAACGAAAGGAATCGTCCTCTCATCCTGTCACTTGTCTGGGAGAAGAGCCCATCCCTGCACAGCAGGGGAAAATGAAGCCCAGCCTAAATCCATGAGTTATTCCAGAGTGGAGAGCAGCTGGAAGAATGTGTGAGTAACTTGGGTCAATTTAAAATATTGTCCTGCCCTATTTTTTTTTTTCCTGTGGAATTTGCCCTAGAACTGTAATTCCCATCTTTAATTTCCCCTTTAGCTCTGCCTCGTGAGCCAAATATTGATGTGCCTGGGTTTGATTTCGTGGCGCTATCAGCAAGAAAAGCAGGCTGCCTTTGAATTTTCTTCAACAAAAATGCCACCTTTTCCCAGTTTTCCCGTGCTTTCCTCCAAGATTTGTGCTAGCTGGGCCCCCAGCTCTGTGACAGGCAGCATCTGGAGCAGGGAAAGAAGTCAAAGAGCTGAGAATTGGCAGCTGGAGGGGCTGAGGAGTGGATGTGTGACTGTGTGTGGAAAATGGACTTTTCAGAGCTGCTTTCTGTGCTAACCAGAGGATGGATTTATTTATTTATTTATTTATTTATTTGGGGTTTTTTTCAGACAGCGGGTTTTATTTTGAGTTTTTCACCGGCTCCTGTGGAATATTTGCGGGTTTTGTTATTTATTTTTTATTATTTAATTTTATTATTTATTATAATTAATTATTATAATTATATTTAATTACATATAATTACATATAATTACATATAATTATATAGAATTATATTATCATTATTTATTTATTATTTATTATTTGTTATTTAATTTTTATTCTTTTTATTATTTATTTTTCTTTTTTTTATGTATTTATTTTTGTTATTCATCATTTATTGTTATTTCTTTATTATTTTCATTTTGGCCGAAAGAGGAAGTTGTGTTTCCTTTTCTTTATGTATAGTTGCACGTTCTGCTTTAAAAATGGTAAAGGAAAACCTCACCTTGTACTGATGGAAGTGTTTTTTCTTTTCTGTATGAGGACATGCAGAATTCCACACTTGGATGCCACATTTCATTCCAGTGGATCCTCTATTAGGCTGTATCAGATGGAAATGGAAGGCATTGAGAAAAATTAGCGGTTTTTTTAGGGTAAAGCAGGTGGAGCATGGCCTAGCTCAGGCACAAGGCACTGATGCAGGTAAATCATGCAGATAAATGATAATTCCCCTGTCCATCAATTAATAAGAGGCATTTCCCCTCCATTTCAAGCTTTGATTGGGCAGCTAAGACTTAGAAATCAAAACTAGTTTCTTCCACTGTCAATTATGATAATAGACCTTTGTCTTTTGCCTCTTCACAGATCAGTAGCAATTTATCATCCACTTAATTGCATACAAAAAAATTCTGTTCAGCCTTGAGTTAACCAGGAAAGCAGATCCTTCCCTTTGATCCTGAGGATAGGAGCTGCAGTGGGGAATTTTCTCCTGCCTCAAAGCCAGACCTCACCTCATGACTCACTTGCTTGAAACGAGCACTGCTTAAACAAAAGAGAAATTAAGTCAGGAGGCCCATGCGAGGATGATTCACAATTCATATTAAAAATTGCCTCGTCATTTAGTGATATCAAACCAACGTGCATCCAGATCTTTTTGGCTTCAAACACTTCCCTGGTGAATAATTGCATCTTTCCAGCTTTGCACTTCTTTTACTCTGCAATTTCCAGGGCAGATGTGCCTGGAGGAAGAGCTGAGCTCCGTGCTCTGGGCTTTTTCTAATTAAAGGTTACCAAATGCTGGTTAGAAAGTTCATGAGAAGAGAACAAAAAAGCTTTTCTGGGAAGTGGGAGAGGGATGTGAGAACTGGGATGGGATTTTTAGGGACAGCGGGGGCCACGTCTGGGTGATCCCACTGCAGATCCCAGTTTGAGGTGACATCTGGAAGGTGAGGGATTGAGGGAAGGAATGGGAGTGATGCCTTGTGCAGGCTGCCCTGGAGCAGAGGCTGGGCACAGAATAGAGTCACAGAATAAAGCAGGGATTTATCCAAAGGATCTCCTCCATGGATCCACCTTGGGCAGCACAAGAGCCCAGCCAGGGCTGCACCCAAGATGAACCAAAATGGCCCCAAAATGCACGAGCGCTCCCGGGGTCTCTCCCTGGGATCAGTTCTGCTCCATTTGCACCTTGCAGTTCATTGTCCCATTCCAGCTTTAGCCCAGGCAGTCCCACCCTGCTTGTTTTTCTCTCTCCAGCCCACGGTGTTTGTGCTCTTGGGGCTGAGATTTGGGTCATTTGTCCTTGATGCCCAGCTGGAGCAGGAATTGTTTTGTCTCCCTGCTCTGTGCACAGGGCTCACCATCCTCCAATATGAAGCTCAGAATCTGAAACATAGAAAAGCTAGCACTTAAGTCCTCAGGAGGACCTTTGGAGAGTGCTGTATCCATGGATGCAAGCACAGCATCCTGGAGTATCCAACTCCCTCTTCCCAGTGTCCTCAGGTGTGTTCAGTGCAAGCATTTTCTCCTCACACTGTTTCTACACACCTGAGCTCACAGTGTGCTCATTGCTGGAGAAATTATGTGGATATGTCAGTGCAAACATTCCTGAAAATTCCCTTTGTCCTTTCCAAATGTCCCTGCTGTGCTTGCCATGCCCCTCGTACAGACTGTGGATGTCTTAAGTCTCTAGATTTTACAGAAGCCTGAATCCTGGTACCATTTTCCATCTGAGACTGGAAACTCGGATTTTCCGAGGCGATCAAACCCCACAGCAGTCTCTGTGGAAGGAAAACTTTTTCCATTTAGCTCAAGCTGGAACTGCTAAAAGTGCTGGAAAACTTTTCTCATTTAGCTCAATCTGGAAGTGCAAGGAGTGGCCAAATGCCAGCTCGTAAACACCAGAGGTACCAAGTGAATAAAACCCACCCTGAAGCAGGGAGGACGTGGAATTGCAGAGCCAGGCACGTCCAGGTGGGCACCCGGGAGCTCTGGGGCTGCAGGGAACATGGACAGAGCCCACAGCCCTGAATTTTACAGCCCTTGTGTAATGCAGGGGTTTACTGGGATGTAAACCAGGGAATGGCTCCTTGGAGAATGGGAAGGGAGATGCAAAGGGCATTGATGTGAACAGATTAAAATCAGCCCCTTGGCCTGCCAACAAATACCAATTTTAGAGCTGCTACTAAAGGAAATATATATGATACAGATTTCTACATGAATCTAGTTTGAAGTTGGCTTATTCAGTAGCAGACCACAGGCACGGTTTACTTCTGACTCTAGGTCAACAAAGGCCTTCAGCTTAGATTAACACACACAAAAAAGAGCTTTATAATTTAGGTGGTTATTATGTGTTAGAGAGCATCCAGGGAAGAGAATGGAGCTGGGGAAGGGGCTCAGCCTGCAGAAAGGGGGATCAGGGGGGACCTTGTGGCTCTGCACAGCTCCTGCCAGGAGGGGACAGCCGGGAGGGGGGGAATTTGGGATCTTATCCCAGGGAACAGGGGCAGGAGGAGAGGGAATGGG
>NW_005054309.1:9924545-9929092 GCF_000277835.1 Geospiza fortis | reverse complement strand
TGGAAAAGGTTGTTAAACATGGAACAGGCTGCCCAGGGAGGTTTGGAGTGCCCATCCCTGGACAGGGCACTCAGTGCTGCAGGGGGGATTGATCTCAGCTTGGACTCAGCCTGGGAGATCTTTTCCAAGCTGGATATTTCTCCGTGCTCCCTCCCTGTGGATGAGGCTGCCCAGACAAGCCCTGGGCTCTGCTGTCTCAGCCCAATTGGCTTCCAAGTCCTGTTCAAAGTGAGCACTGACTTTAGGAGCAGCCCCTGTGCACCCTCCCTTGCCAGGGCTGCAAACCCTGCCTATCTTTAATGAAATATGAAAGCTCCCATCTCTTATTCATGGCTGCTGGAAGCTGCTCAGCAGCAGCCTTCAAACACACCCCTGCAAGCACCCCACTCTACAATTCATGTGACAAGGAATGACATGCAAACATCTTTGAAAGTTAAGTATTTGTGTTAATTATTGAAGAGAGACATTCCAAGTGACAGAGTGCTTGAATGCCTCCGGCCTTGTGGTGAGGAAAAGGAGACTTAAGGGAAGCTCAGGGAAATATTTAATTCTGGAAGTTGTGCTCATTCCAACCCCTCCTGCTGTGGTTCCACTGTCCCAGGCTGTTCCAAACCCTGTCCAGCCTGGCCTTGGACACTTCCAGGGATCCAGGGTGGCCTCAGCTTCTCTGGGAATCCCATCCCAGCCCCTCACCACCCTCACAGGGAAGAATTCCTTCGAAATATCCAACCCAAATCCTCATTTAGTGTAAAAATGTTCCTCTTTCCTATCACTATCTCCTCATGGAAAAGTGTCTCTTTCTTTTTTACAAGCCCTGTTCGGGTCCTGGAGGCCACACTGAGATCCTTGGATTCTTCTCTTTTCCAGGCTGGACAGCCCCAGCTCTGTCTCCCAGCCTGTCTCCAGACCAAAGATGCTCCAGGCCCAAAAAATCCCCCTATTGAGGTCATTCCTGTCAGTCCATGGGGTCTGTGCTATATTTATAAATACTGGAGTTTGGGCTCTCCTTCCAGCTGGTCTGAGGGTGTTTGTCAACACGTTTCAATGAGAATCCTCATGGAATTGTAGAAATACTGGGAAATATTTATAAATACTGGAGTTTGGGCTCTCCTTCCAGCTGGTCTGAGGGTGTTTGTCACCATATTTCAATGACAATCCTCATGGAAACACGGAAGTGGACAAACCTCCCCAATCCTTCTTTCCAAATTTGTGTAATGATAAAGGAAGAAGCTTTTGTTTCAAAGGTCTTGACAGCTGCTATTAAAATTCTTTACAAATAATTCTATGTGCTACTATGCTGTTTAAGTTCCTGTTTAAAGTTTCATTCCTTTTTAATTCCAGCAGGCTGCAATATTCCCAGAAATAATAAACAGGGAGATCTCCCATGGCAAAATTTCCAACTCTTACCACTCTGTTTTTTTGGACTTATTTGAAAATCTCCCCTCTCACCACTACAGCTTCCCCCTGACACAATCTGCAGCATCTTTTATGTCATCCTGCTCTGTGACAAAGACAAAATTGTGTCTTCCAGGGAAGGAAACATCCACTGGACATGAGAACACTTTCAGGCTTTTGTAGGAGTACAACAATATCAGGAACAGGGGGAGATGCCATAGGGAATGTGATTTTCAAACTTATTTCTTTTCTGCTTCAGTGCTTTGAGTGAATTTGTTCCCCTAATTTGATTTGTTATGTGCTTGTTGTAGTTTGAAGCCTGGTTCTCAACAGTTGTAGAAATATTGAGGCCGTGTCAAGTAATTTTCTGCTTTAATTTCAGAGTATAACTTCTTTTATCTGCTGGTGCTCAGTGATAAACATCAATATCGTCATCAAGACCACTCACAAGATAGTGGTGTGTGTGATAATAATGTAAATTCTATAGGATTTATATGGGAAATTGATTGAGGGGTGGCACTGTACAAAATTAGCCTGAATATTTACTTTGTGTTTTCTAATTAAGCAGTTTTCATTGCTGAATGAAAGCAATGAAAAATTCCTCTACAGAAAATTTTTATCCAGATTCACTGTCAGTTTTTCCTCCTGAATTTCCTTCCTGAATATTAGAACTAAATCAATATTTTTGATTGTCCAAGGAGCTATAAATATATAAATATATATATATATTTATAAGCCCACTAGTGGAAGAGCCAGAATTTGTGTGGTCGTTCTTTCTAAAAGCAACCTGATAATTTGATTTATTTCGAGTTTTTCAAGGAATTGAAGTCCCTTCATTCTTCATTCTTGTGGATTTCTACATCCCTAAATAGAAATTGTACGTGTTTATGACTTAAATGCACTTTTTAAATCACTGCCTCTTTAAAAAAAGGGAACAAACCCAGATGTTTGGTCTCCTGGGCATCCACTGTTGGTATTTTATTGCACTTGTAGAGGCAATAAAAATGTTTATTAAAAATGTGTTTGCAACTTCCCACACTGATAATTTTTGGGGAAGTGTGAGGCAGTGTTATCTTTTCTGCTACCTGGCCTAGTGATACTGATTTCTAGATATCCAGGAAAAACATGATGGGGCAGGGTTTGGAGATATTTAAATATTGGGGCCTATTTAGGCTGAAGTGGTGGAACATTCCCTGGTTCCTGTTATCCTGAGGAATTTTAGCAGATGTGAGAGATTTATTACGGCCACAGAAATCTTGTGGGTTTCAAGGTGATGCTTTTCATTTATTTCAATGAAAATAAGGTTTCCCAAAGGATCCCGGCTGACCCAGGAGAATGAAATGCAGGATTTTCTCAGCCACGAGCACAGATTGTGCCAGGAAAACCTTCCTCCACACCAATTTTTCCATGGCTTGGAAGCTGCTCTGTGCACTTGGACTCTGTCAGGAATTTTAGCTCAAGTTTAGGAAAGCCTCTGTGTGTTTGGAATGCCATTCATGGAAAGGATTACATATTTTGTTTTGATGTCCCCAGATCCCGCATTTGTCAGTCCTAAAACTTTTAGAATTCCTGGGCTTTCTGTGAATATCAGCTTTTAGTGGAGTCTCCCATGGGACATTCCCATCTGTGGCTTTCTCAGGACATCCCTAAACCCCCAAATTCAACTTTGTACAGGATGCAGTGGGAGATGAGAAGATTCCCTGGGCTGGATTTCTGATTCCTTGTACCCCCAAAATCCCCAAATTTGAGTTAGTACAGAATGCAGTGGGAGATGAGAACGTTCCCTGACTGGATTTCTGATTCCTTGTGTTTAGGAGTTCCAGTAGTAAACAATTCAACTCCACCCACCTGAATTTACCTTTTGTGTCTTTAATTATTATTAATTATTAATTTTTAACTGATGCCTTCCTTTTGTGACTGGGTAATTACTGAAAATCATGGAATCATGGAATGGTTTGGGTTGGAAGGGACCTTAAAAATCACCTTGATTCAACCCCTTCTTGTGGGCAGGGAAATTTTCACTAGACCAGGTTGCTCCAAGCCCCATCCAATCCAATTTCCCTTATAATCCAGGTTGCTCCAAGCCCCATCCAATCCAATTTCCCTTATAATCAGTATCAATCTCAATTATTCCACATCCAGGGAATTACTGGAATCCCAACAAAAGGATCAGTCTTCACTCACTTTTCTTCCTTTGCCATTGTACAAAAGCTCCTCAGTGCTGTGTTGGCTTTCAATAAGGAATGAAGCTCCAATTGTCTGTGAGGAGCTGATATATCAATTTAAATATATTTGGCCATTAATTAAGTCCCCTTCTTTTTGCATGCAAATGGATTTCTCTCCAGGGAATTAATTACAGAACAAATTTCAAGCTAATCTATCTTTGCAGTCCAGTGCAATATTGTGCTATAAAACCCACTCTCAAAATGAAGCTGCTCCCATTTAATGAATTGCTATCAAATTTTTCTAAACAATTTGGCACAATGCAGTTAAACAAAACCAGGAATCTGCCTGGAACTGACTTCTCAACATCCCACTGCAGTGGCTCTGGGTGATAGGATTGCTCAGAGATTTTGGAGAGGAGCTGATGGATTCAGAGATGGTTACATGGGGTTTTTTAAATAGCACATTGAAATCTGGACTTAATTTGGATTTTTTTAATATTATTGTCTGTAATAGTAATTTTTTCATGGGAGCAGATTAAAGCCCATGCTCACAATTTTTTTTTTTTAATTCTACCACGTCCATTTTCTAAAAAATTCATCTTCCAATAATCCTTCCATTCAAACTGATAGTGATTATTTTTCTCAGGACATGAATATCCTTTCCAGAGGAATTCCTCCTCTCCTGGAATGAGGATTAATTTTAAAATAAAGTTTATCCATGTACTTATATTTAGTAATGTCAGGAGCAGTTAGGCTGGGTGAGACTTTAAAGAAAGGCGGATGAGTCAGAAAGTAAAGACAGAGAAAACTCTTTGGGTGTCCTAGATTGATACCAGAACCTCCCATTCTTGGCAAAATTTTATGCTCTGGAAGGAAATTAGGATGGGTGGGTATTTTTTATTTCTTTTGAAATATTGTGGCGCTGTCTAATAGTGATTATTGGTGTGAAGACCAGCGCAGGTGCAAATCCCTTCCAAGCCCCAGGAA
>NW_005054309.1:9921267-9924535 GCF_000277835.1 Geospiza fortis | reverse complement strand
TTCTCCTCCTGCCAAGCCCAAAGGACAGGGGATTATCAGAGCTGCTGCTCTGGAGAGATGGCAGCACGAACACCCAGCACCAGTGCAGCCCCTTCTGTCACAGTCTGGATGTGTCTGAGCTCACTGGAAAACCTTTTCCCCCCATCTGATTTATTCTGGCTCTGAGCATTGACCTTTAGGCGACTTTATCAAGTGGAATCACTCTCCTGATTTGCTGCTGCTTTTTAACAGCTTTCTGTTTCACTTGTGTTTTCCTCCCTGGCAAAGGTTAAGTGGAGGTGACCCCAATCACATTTCTCTCATTCCCCACTTCTCTCCCTGTCCTGGCACCTCTCTCCTCCAAGGCAGGGTTTATCATTGCTGATCTCATTTAGTTTGGGTAATAACACAGGACCTGCTCTTCCATTTCCTTCCCTATCACTCTCCAGCCCCAAAGCCATGTCCTCTGTCACTCCGTTATCACTCCTAGAATAACTCCAAGCGAGTGACTAAAAGATTTGTTTGTAAATGGGTGCTTAAAGCTGTTTTTTAAAGCACAGTTCATGGCAATTCAGCACTTGCAGTTTTTGTGGAGCTTCCTTCTCGTGGGATTTTGTGGAGTTAGCTCTGCTGACCACCTTCACTTACTAATTTGTGGTTTTTAGCTGCCTGGAGAAGAGGTTGTGTGGAATTGCAGAGCATCCTTTCAGGGTCTGAAGGGGCTGAGAGAGGGACTGTCCATCAGAAACTTGTTGTGGGGAAAGGGGGAACGGATTTAACCAAAAGAGGAGTAATTTAAGCTGGAGATATGGATGGAATTGTTCCCTATGATGGTAGCACAGGTACTCAGAGAAGCTGTGGCTGCCCCTGGATCCCTGGCAGTGCCCAAGGCCAGCTTGGATGGGGCTGGGAGCACCTGGGATAGTGGGAGGTGCCCCTGCCCATGGCAGGGAGTGGGAATAGATGATCTTTAAGGTCCTTCCAACCCAAACCATTCTGGGATTTTATGATTAAAATAAACGAGGTCACAGCACCTGATAGCAATGCTCAGTTTGTTCGGCTGTGCTGGCTGTCCCTTGTTCCAACAGCTGCAAAGTTTCAGGTTTATTTCTCCTACTTTGAGGGCAGTTTTCTTTTTCTTATCAGTACAAAAGTAAAGTGAAATCCTGCACTTATTTCTACTGTGGGGCAAAACTACCTCGAGCCTTGAGGGAAAACCCTGAAGGGTCCAGGATATGCTGTGCACTCACCTTGGGGCAATATACTTTAAGCACCTTCAGATAGAAGTGATATCTAAAAGAACAAAAATAAAACAAATCTACCTCTGGTTTAGCCTTGAAGACAGAGAGGCTCATAGAGCATCAGGAGCTGTAATAAAGCTGGAAGTTTTAGCAGTTATCTGGAGAAGTGAAAAGGTTGTAAGGACAGAGCAGGAGATGGTGCCCTGGTGAGAGAAAAATAGCTTTTCTCCAGGACATGTTTAGTGTGTTGTGACCCCAGGAAATTGTGGAAAAGCAACTAAAATGCAGCTTAGCATTGTGGTTGTGATGTAAAGCAGGAAATAATGCTATTAAAATATGGATCTGTGTGAATAAATGCATATATACAGACAAATACATGTATATGCACATATTTATTTGCCTGAAGGGGGTACCAATGGAGATGAAACTGCTCAGATGCTGCTCACCAAATATAAACAGAGTGGAAAGGAGGTTTTGGGCTTTGCAGGCACAGGAGGAATTTGCAGCTGCAGCTCTGTGAGGTAATGTGCTGCTCTGATTTCTCAGCTCTTGGGCTGCTTTGACAATTTCATAGCTGTGGCCTCTGACAAAATGGACGAAAAGGTCATTTTGCAAAGCTGGAAAATGAAAAGTGAAAACAGTGAGGGGACAAACTGAGATGGACAAGAGTCAGCAAAGAGAATCATGGATTGTTCAAGCTGCAAAAACCCTCTCAGATCGAGTCCAACCGTGACTCAAACACTCCAGCTCCCGCACTAACCCCACACCCACACATTTCTGAGCCCTCCCAGGGATTCCACCACTGCCCTGGGCAGCCCCTCCAATTCCTGAAACCCCTTTCAGTGCAGAAATTTTCCTTAATGACCAAACTAAAGCTTTGCTGGCACAGCTTTTCCTCTTGTTTTACCTCTCATTCCTTGGGGGGAAGACCAACCCCACCTGGCTGTGTCTCAACTTTGGCACACACAACTTTCCTCAGCAGTTTTAAATCTTTATTTTCCTTCTGCTTTTCCTCATTTCAAGCCAGTGTTGGAGTGGTGCTGTGTGGGCAGCAGGAGGAAGGAGTAAAGATGTGCTAGAGCAGCCCAGCGGGGAGCAGAGGGATGGACTGACGTCCACAGAGTGACAACAGGCAAATGATGCCAATCAGAGCCCAGAGCATCCCGTGTTTAGGAAATAAACTGCTTTGGGGGGTCGAAAAATGAAACAAAACACAGCAAACATGATGGATATTTTCTAAGCAGGAGGTGGACTTGCAGGCGTTGGGTAGAAAGTAATTGTAGTTCCATTTTTAAATGGGATAATGAAGTGTGTGCCTCCGAAAAATATGAGAATTCCCTCCTTGTGCATAAATGGGCAGTCTAAGTAAGACTGGGAATTTTGTAAAAATTGAAATTTTAAGCAGAGCTTCTTAAAATTAGATATTAAAAAGTCAGAGGATATGTGTTGTTTGTGTGAGTTTGGGTCATTTGTGGTGAATCTTTGGTTTCTGTTAGATGAGAACCTTCTAGAAGAAATGAGGTTGGATGCAGATCAATTGCTGCATAAAATCATAGAATGGCTTTGCTTGTAGAGATTTTAAGTTTACATTGCTTTAATTCACAATTTTCTTATGAAATCTATTTGTCCTGTTCACAAAATTTGGTTTCTAAGGCCTGCTTCTAATTAAAAAGTCTGTCAGAAATTTTACTAAATATCTAATTACTAAAATTGAAAATATGTTCATGCAGCCACCACTGATTCCAACCTCACCAGAATTTTAATTATAATTGGTGGAGCTTACCCAGAATTGCCATATCTGTCCCTGATTTGCAAGAGTCAGTTTTGGCCAGAAGAGGTGATAGAGGTAAAATATCCAATTTGGATGGAAAGACCAACCTGCTCTTAATTTGTCTCCTTTGAAAGCAAAGTAAAATTTCCATAATTTCTTTACAGAGAAACAATGAGAGATCCCTAAGAATTTTTTAAGTGAACTTTAAAAAGAAAATGATACACTTAACTCCAGCATTTCCCTAAGGAATGCTTTTTATCTTCTTTCAAAACACATA
>NW_005054309.1:9909236-9921219 GCF_000277835.1 Geospiza fortis | reverse complement strand
GAACTTCAACCATGAATGATAAATCAGGATGTTGAAAAGTTTTCTTATCACTTTTAGACCTGAAGGGTAATGGATGTTTCAAGAAACAATACCAAAAGCTACTTGAAAGGCAGAATTAAAAATAAATAAAAGAAAAAAAGATGAGAGAGGGAACCTCCCCTGTGGGTTTATGTCCTTTTGATTTATCTGGAAGAAAAGCTGAGTTCTTGTGACAGGAGGGAGAAGGGCTTTAAGTGCCTCCTCTTAACCTTGGGATATTCTGAATTTTCAGTGGTGAGTGCATGGGATAGAACATAAGAACTTGTTGGGTGATAAAAATCCGATTTCCCTTTTAGTTGCTGCTGGTCTTCTCTGTCTTCTTCCTCTTTGTGGTTTCCATCAACAAATGCAAGATGGAATTTCTCCTGGAATGAAGTCATCCTGTAATAAATCGGGGTTTGGGCGTTTTAAGGATATTTGTGCAATGAGTGAGGCATTTGTAGGATTTACTTGTGCACTTTAGGGGTATAACTGCCACAAAGGAATATCCTAAATTTACAGCTAATTTTTTATCCTAAATTTGTAGGATTTACCTGTGCAATTTAGGGATATAACTGCTACAACAGAATATCTTAAATTTACAGCTGATGAGGAGCAGTGTGGTGGTGCTCGCAGGGGTCCCAGGACAAGGGAAGAGATGAGAATGTTGATTCCATGTCTCAGAAGGCTGATTTATTATTTTATGATATATTTTATATTAAAAGAAAATTATATACTAAAACTATACCAAAAGAATAGAAGAAAGGATTTCATCAGAAGTTAGCAAGGAATAGAAAGGAATGATAATAAAATCTTGTGACTGACCAGAGAGTCCGAGCCAGCTGGACTGTGATTGGCCATTAATTAGAAACAACCACATGAGACCAATCACAGATGCACCTGTTGCATTCCACAGCAGCAGATAACCATTGTTTACATTTCGTTCCTGAGGCCTCTCAGCTTCTCAGGAGAAACAAATCCTTCGGAAAGGATTTTTCAGAAAACATGTCTGTGACAGAGCAGCTCCCCTCAACGCCCTCCCAGCCGAGCCATCCTTCCTCCCGGGAGGATTTTCTCTCTTTACAGCTTTAACTTTCCCCTCGGCCCTCGCAGGGGATGGAATTTGGTGCTGCCCTTGTGTCTCTGTGTCCATCCCCTCTGGGCGGCAGGCTCAGGGTTCCCTGTGGGACGTTCCCTGCATGCAGGGCCCATCCCTGCCCTGTTTCCCTGCTGGGGTCCCGCCCGTGTGGGGCCGGCAGCTCACACCGAGGATCCCCCACCTCCCTGCCCTTTCCCAGAGCTGCTCACAAAGACTCATTTCATTCTAACAAGGCAGATGACATTTCCAGCGACCCTTTCCAAGCAGATTCCCTGCAGGGAACTTGAGGAGATTTGATCTAGGCCTTGTCAGTTTTTGCTCTCTTTTGCATCTTCTTTGACCACTGGCCCCTAATTTGGTTGGCCCCCAGGGGTGTCCTGAGCCAAGGAAGGTTTTTTGCAACAGCTGTGCTGCTGCTGTCCCTTGGTTCCTTGTCCAAACACTTGGCTGCACTTTTGCTTCAATGGAAGCCACAAATGAACTAATTTGCATCTCACATCAATTATATTATTTGGAATAATGAAATGTCTGACTGCTTTCATTCCCAAATCAAACTGTGCTCCTCCAGGTGAGAGAGACTGTGCTGCACATTAGAAATGTTGGCTGTGCCCCACTCCTGAGCTCTGGCATTTGGGAAATCAAACCTGAGAGCCCTCAAATGTCCAGCAGAGACTCACTGATGCTTTTGACTCCCTCTCCCAGCGTGTCAGCCCTGCCAAACTTGCTAATCAGAGCAAAGGGTTTTCTTTCCTTTGGCTGAATTTTATTTACTGTCCTGACATGTAAAATTCATCTCTCGCCCTGATGCCCCTCTAGTTTTACATAAAGGCTCCAGAAGCCAACATTTCTGCCATTTCAGACGAACAGGCCTTTGTCTGTGTAATTTTTGGCTTCAGTTTGCACACAGTGAGGACCCAAGGAGAGTATTGCTTGTTAGCCATCACCCTCATCAATAGTGACAGTATTTTAGTTGGCATGCTGATGCTATTGATTAGATTTGAGGAACTTTAGGATTAAATTCAGAATCTCAAAGTATCTGAGAACTACTTTAAGATTCTCTCCTAGTTTTGATTTGTTGTTTGAACTCATCCTCCCTTTCCCCATCCATATGTTGGATGCTCCTCGCTTCCTTCCAACCATTCAAATTATTCAGGCATAAGAATTGAATGCCATAATGGCTCAGCTACAAGAGTTTTACATTAGCCAAAATATGAAAAGCAGATTTATAGTAGTTCCTATAAAGCCAGAGATGGTAAATTGTATTGACGTGCAGTGTTTAGGGAAATCTCTCTTTACCAGTGTCCATTTGTGCAATGTAAACTGATTCCTTTGCTCCCCTCTCATGAGAGCATGTTCCATTCAGGGAAATACATTAAGGTTTAAATTATTCAGCGTGCTTTGCTTTGAATGCTCTGAAATCAAATTCAAATCTAGCAAATAAATCCCTCCTTATGTATTAACAATGGAATAAATACGAGTGTTTTGCCAACAGAAATTATTCTTCATCTGGATTTTTTTGTTTGTTCAGTTTTGACTTGCCAGGGCAAAGTGGGACTCTGAGTTTGCTCTGCATCCCAACTTCTGTTTGGGTGTGCCTCTTCACCCTGACCTGGGCAAGATTTTTGTGGCAGGATGTTCTCCCTCCTCTCATTCCATAACAATGTGTGTTGTTGTGAAGGGATTGGTGATGGAAGAGAATAATACACAAGATTTGTGACATGAACTTGTGGTGGACTCAGCAATACTCTCCAGAGTAATGGGGAAAATTCTGAAGGCAGCTTGGTCTGAAGAGAAATTCTTTTATTGTCTGGATAAGTGTCAAAAACTTGAGTAGATGTGACACTCGTGATAGGTATGCTGGTCAAAGGTTGGACTTCATGATATCAGAGGTTTTTCCCAAACCTTCATGATTCTTTAAGCAGTTGCTTCTCTAAAGGCCTCAAGTGTTACAGAAATTATAGGAAATGAGTAACATCCCCAGAACTCCTCATGGTAACATCACATCTGTGATGGATTTCTCAGTAAAATTGGTTTTATAGGAGAAGGTGCTAGAGAGCAAAAGGCAGGGCAGAGTGAGGGGTGAGATCTCCTGAGCTGCTAGACCAGCCTGAGATGGTCCCACTGTGGCTTTGGACCTCAGCCTTCAGCTGCAGAATTAAAGATTTCATGGCAATTCTGGATTTTATGGAAATAGCTCAAGTTTGGAGTAGATTAAGAGCTAGAGAAGGATTTTTGGGAATCCTTGAGGACTTGTGACCAGGATATATTTGACTTTCAGTCCCTGTGTTAACAAAGCCTAAACAGAGAGCTGTGGCCTGGGATTGGGGGTGATTTATGACCTGCTAAACTTAAGGAAGACTTTTTTGGGGTTTCACTGCAGATGTGTTTATTCCATGGACAGAAATCCTGGGATTCCTGAGATGAGGATGGTGGAGCTGGGAGGGCTCTGCATGTTGCAGAATTACTGTAATTGCCACTATAATTACTCCCGACTGCTTTAGTGCCTTCTTTTCCTCCTTTCCCTGTTTTCCATCTGAACAAAATTCACTGCCCTTGTGTCTCAAAAATCGGTGTTTTGCTGTGTAGAATGAACTTGCACTGCAGAGAAGAGGTGACACCTCTGCCTCATTGGTGTTAAACAGATTGTTTGATGTATCTGCCTTCATTTCCTTGAGCCTCTTACCGTCAGCTTTTATCCTTCTCTGACCTTCTGAACAGTTTATGCAGAGTTTCAAAGCTAATCATATCTGCTAGAAATCATATGCTGTGCTTCAAATCACTCCAGAATAGGTCGGAATTCAGCTGGAAAATTGAGGAGACTCTGTTAACTTTATGTAACCTCTTAACTGTGTTCCTAAAAGAGTAAAAGATATGTTGGTTTTATGGGAAATCTTTGTACAACGTTTCACGTCCCTTCCATGATCAGAGTAAGAATTTGTTCTTTGTAATTTCACAATAATCCATGGATTTTCAGTCAGTTCAATGAATCCAAGTTGTGGAGAAGTCTGATGGTGTCCCAAGAGTGTGGGAGTCACTGGAAGAAAAATGAAATTTGGGGTAGGGTTGGAGTGTTTGAGGTTGGTGTTGGAGCAGCCCTGGGCAGGGCGTGATAACCCTTGTCTGCAGTAAAAATGACTTGGGATAAACATTTTGCTGTGGTTCCATGTGTCTGTTTAGTATGGAATGGATTTTATTCCATTTACCATGCTGTGTCCACACTCAGCTCAAGACTCCAGCTCATATTCCCCCTCCAGAGGGCAGGAAAGCAGCAGGTTGCTGCTCCAAAGCCTCTGGCTTCTATTTCAGCCCCTCAATAAATAAAAGAGACTCTCTGAGTTTATCACAATCTCATTCTTTTGGTAATTATTGATTTTGGAAAGGCAGACACTTTCAAAAGTTATCAATTTTTAATTCAAAACATTTCTCTTCCATTGGCTTTCCCCCCCCCCCTTCAGTTTCTGCAGCTTTAAGACATCTCCAGCTTGCTATAAATTCATTTTTTTAAAAGATATCATTTTAATTACTTTTGATAAGGAAGAAATCCTCAGGCTCAGTACTAAAACCTTAGTGAAAAGCCTGATTATTCATTACCAGCTCCAGTCACCTGCAGAATTTTGGGGGCAGCCAGCCCAGCCCAGGCTCCTCAGTCCTGTCCAGTCCTCTTTCCTGTGGAAAAAGATGGTTTTCCTTGGAAAACCCAGTGGATGCAGGAGGTTTAGTCCAGCCTAAACCCCATTTCTTGAGTTCAGTCTGTGCAGTGCCACAGCAAGCCCAGAGTCCTGTGGCTCTCCAATGTCTCTCAGTGAATAATGAAACCTCATTTCAGTTTCCTTCACGCCCAAAACTGCACAAGAGCCTCTCACACAGCTCTTGGGGGAATTTGGCAACAGCCCCACAGCCATGAAAAGGACAAAACCCTCGAAGTGTGTGTCGTGTTTGTAGATGAATTTTATTTTGTTCAAATACACGACAACTCTTTCCAGTTATTGTCTGTAGGTTACAGGCTGCTCCCTCTTCAATATTGCCACAGCTGTGAATTGCACCTTGTGGGTGTTTTTTCTAGTCCATTCACTGCTGTGGGCACTGAGATTGATGCATTTTCTGATTTTTATTTTTTTATTATTAAGTCTGTAATATGTTGGCCTTCCTCAGGTTCTTATCCTGACACTGATATCTGTCCCTTTGTTTCCAGAGTGTCCCAAATTGCTCATAGCCATACAGATATCACTTTGCTTGCTCTTCTCTCCTGTATTTATTCCTTCTTTAGGGCACTATTGTTGATGCTCACAGGTTTTAGTGTCGCATTTTTGCTGACAACCCCCAAATCTATTTTCCTATCTGTACCCACTGACCCTGTCCTGGCTCTCCCTTTGCTGTGCCTGATTGCCTTCATGACATTTCTGGTCTGAATTGACGCCATCAAACTTTCTCAAGTTGAGCAGTAGCTTAAAGAGCTGTCTCAGTATTACTTTTATATCTGTATTTCTTTTTTTCCATTGACTTTGGTGGATGCAGAAAAAATCTCTCATTATTTCTTCTAAGATCTGTATCTAATATCAATAAATTATTAGTGTTTCATCATGGAAGTCTTAATAGCAATTAGTGTTTAATAAACTTACAATCCTCATAATCAAATCAATGAATATAGGCAACTGGAATTTCTTCAGTGGATAAGGATGTTGACCTGTTAGAAATGTGTGTCTGTTTTGAAGAGCAGTTCAACGTAAAACTTTAAATACTAAAATTCTGGAAATCTTTAGGGGCACTTGAACCAAACCCCCAAATTTGCCTGCCCAGCAGATTCTGTGTGGGCCACATCTCCCTGGCACCCAAAAGAGAAGTGGCACCCTCAGAAATTCCTGAAAATCCAGGAAACAACTGAGCTGCCAGCAGAGAACATCTGGTTTGGAATTGTATTGCTGGAAGTTCAAAGCACTGACCAATGAGCCCAGGATCCATAAAAATGAGTGGGAATGACTGTTCTGAAGGGCTGGCTCCAGGGATGGGTAGCTTTAGGGATGACAGGGTCTGGTTTGTGGGATTTCATGCACAGTCATTCAGAAAGACTGAGAAGCCTGATGAATGTTCCTTTCTAAAATATTTTCCTCTTAAAAACTCCAAGGATTTAGTTTGTAATGCTGAGGTGATTAAATCCAATTCTATTTTATGATTTCCTGTGTGGTTAAAACAAATTTTCTTTACATTTTTCCCCTTTGCTTCAGTCTTTACCCTTATCTTCTCTGCTGCTCCCTCCCCTGTCTCTCAAGGCTGTAACAGAATTCCTTATCTCATCACCCCCTCTCTCTGCTGTGACTTCTGAGAAGAAAAGCTTGATCCAACGTTTATACCCTTTGCTTCCATAGTAATTTGTTCATTCTGGGGCTTCTCTTTGGCTTCCCAGCTCTGGGGTTAACACCCAGCTCCTTTTGGAACACTTCCTTGGACTTCCATTGTACTTCTGAACATCCAGGCTCAGGACTACCCTGGCTTTAAGATATTGGAACACGATCTGCAAAGCAGCTTCTAATCAATATCAGCCCATACCAGGACGCTTTATTACTCCAAGTATTATGTTTAAAATTAAGAGTTTAGAGGGGAAAGGAGTCAGGCTTGAGAGGAAGGAGTTCAGGATGGTTTAATCCTGTTCTAAGGAGAGCTGGAGGGCAGAAGTTGTGCCCTACAAGACCTTGTTATCCTCCTGAAAACCTGGAGAGCTGATGTGAGGGCAGAGAGAAACCTCTTCATGCCTGGAAATAACCACAGAAAAGCTTAGAAAAGCTTTTATTTCTGCAGTGAATGTCACTGCTTGGGAGCTGTTCCCGCAGGGACAAAGGGAAAGTGACTTTTGACCTGGGCAGATAGTGATGGGAAAAGGAGGAATGGTTTTCAAGTGAAAGAGGAGAGATTTAGATGGGATCTGGGGAGGAATTCCTGGCTGTGAGGGTGGGGAGGGCCTGGCCCAGGGTGCCCAGAGCAGCTGTGGCTGCCCCTGGATCCCTGGCAGTGCCCAAGGCCAGGCTGGAGCAGCCTGGGACAGTGGGAGGTGTCCCTGCCATGGCACTGGATGGGTTTTCAGGACCTTCCAACCCAAACCATTCTGTGATTCCATGATTTCTATGATCCAGCTTCCATCCTTTTGGACTGGACATTGACCACCTGTCCAAATGTACAACAATTAAGCCACTTCTGTTTGGTTTGGGCAGCTGTTGGACTGGAAATCTCCCCAGATGGTAACAAAATTCCTTCCCTTCATCACAGCATCAATTATTTCACCAGCGTGCTTAACACTTTCCTTTCTCTGAGATAAGTTATCTCCCTCAATCTTTTCATGAATTTACACTTCATGGCTCCCAAAAATGACGATGACACACCAAACACTTGGCTGCTGAGCAGATTCCAAACCGATGGCAATTGTTTGGAAACCCCTGGAATTTAATTAAACCGCGTTTAAGCGCCTCGGAAAGTGACGGCTGGAAATGATCTCGAAAAAATGTTTACAAATGGGCACATAAATCTGGTGTGGAGCTGGGCTCTTTGCAATGCTGGGCTCGTCTCTTCCAGCACAGCCTGCCTCTGATAATTGCATTTTACCTTAATAAACACAAATGGGACGGATGCTTATTTTTAATTATGTTAATGCTTCCTTTTTTTGATGCATCTCACTAATGCTGTGCATAGAGGGATGCTTGGCTTTTATATTCCATGGAGAACATCTCCATGTTCCGAATTAGGGATGGTTAAATGAAGGAGCAAATTTTTGTCCTTTTTTTGTAAAATTTGGGGCACATTTCAAACCCGTTTTTATCCTCGTGAGATTTCTCCAAGGGAATGGAATTTATTGTACAGAATTAGGGATGGTTTGTATTTAATCAGCAGTTTCCACTCTAGGTTTTGTTCATATGAGATGCATCACTGTTGTGTGTGGGAATGTGGGAAATTTGGGATATCAGAGTGTGACAGGACACAGGGAGTGGCTCCCAGTGCCAGAGGGCAGGGATGGATGGGAATTTGGGGAGGAATTCCCCCCTGGCAGGATGGGCAGGCCCTGGCACAGGGGCACAGAGCAGCTGTGGCTGCCCCTGGATCCCTGGAAGTGTCCAGGGCCAGGTTGGACATTGGGGTTTGCAGCACCTGGGACAGTGGGAGGTATCCCTGGGGCAGGAACTGAATGAACTTTAAGGTCCCTTCCAAACCATCCTGTGATTCCGTGATTTTAAGGGCCTGGATCTAACCAAAAATCTCTATTTTCCCTCTCAGTTTTTCTTTGTCTGACACATTTTTAAAGCCGAGGGAGTTAAGGTTAGACACACTTCTACTAATGGGCTTTTTGATAGTATTTTAAATGTTTTCCTAAAAAAATAAGAAGAAAAGAAAAAGGAAAAAACCAAACCCAGTGGAGCAGGATAATGCCAGGGGTTTATCAATGTAAATTGGCTTTCTGGGTTCCAATTAACTTCTCAGAAATGTCACAAGACAGTCACAAGTGAAAAGCAGTTCTGTCCTAATTAGACAGAATTTGCTCTTGGTTGTTATATTTTAGGGGAAAAAAAGGACATTTAAATCCCTTATTTTAAGACACAGAGTAAGAAAAATTAGTCTTTCAAAATCATTCATAACCCTTTCCATCCAAAGGAAATGAAAAAGAGAACAAACTTTCTTCTGGAGAGTATAGAGGTGTCACTTTTAACTTGATTTGTGATAATAGAAAACTCTATTGACCAGTTCAAGCGGAGGACTTGGAAGGAATGCTGGGATCTCCATCCTGGCCTATTTTTATCCCCTACTAAGTTTATTTTTAGCTGAAGTTAAATTTTGCTGTTGTGTCTCTGCGGCCTTTTATTGTTATTATTTCAGGTGTGAAAATCCCTAAATATTTGGACAATGAAATCCATAATAAAAAGAGGAAATGCAGTGATTTCCAAATGATTTTCCAGTGCAACAGAGAGTAATATTTGGGATGAGTAGGAAGTTACTCATGGGTGTATCTGCCAGAGTTTTTTTGCTCTTTGTTATCAGCACGTAGCACTCTTTGTATTCCTTGGGGATTTGTGGGAATTAACTGAGAAGTTGAGTGGTAGGATAAAAGGCCTGTTGTAAAAATGCACCAGAGGAATTTCTGCAATTCCACAAAACTCCAGGGAGTTCATTGTTCCTGCCCCAGAGAGGGCAAAACTGGGGTGCTTAAAAAATTGGGTTAAAATGTTGTGTTAAATAGTCATGAATACTCCTCTGTTTGATATATGTGTTATTAAATAATTTTTATAATGTATTCACAGGGGGGAAAAAATGGTGCCATTCCCCAGTTTTGATGGGATTCCTCAGAGCACAGCAGTGCGGGGTGGTTTATCTCATTATCTCATTAGACCTGGGTTTATATCAGCAGCAACTTGGATTAAACCAACGTGCTCCCTGAGTCAAGAGACCTGGCTTCAGAAACGCTGAATTTAGAAGTTACCTTGGCTTTGGTTAATTTTCCTGACTTGGGTAAAAATTAGTTTTGATTAAGAAAAGGGTTTTTCTCTCATTTCACCCCATAGATTGGGAAGAGCCTAATCCTGGAGTGTGTTGGAAGCTGGGAAGGGCCTCAGTCACTTTTGGGGCAGCAGTGCCAGGTAGAATTCAGATAGAATTCAGGTCGAATTCAGCAAATCCAACCTGAAAATCTTTTTTGTTTATCCCACGTGAGTGGGCAAAAGGGAAATACTGCATGCTGCTAATGCTTGTCACTCACCTGCCACGTCCCTGTCCTGCTTCCAGCTCTGCTGATCCCTTCTGCCCCTCATCCCTCCCCTCTGGATGGAGCGGTGGCCTCTGGATGAGCCCCTGTAATTCCATCCACGCTGGGATGCAGAGGTTAAGTGGGAATCCTTTGGCTGGCTGTCAAAAGCAAATTTCCTTCCAAGAGGCAGCTCTTAAATGTTCCTTGGGAAGGAGTTGTTGCTCATCTCTGTGGCTGATGATGGGCAGTGCTTAACGCAGCTGCTGGAACGTGTTTGGGGTTGGGTTTTTTTTCCTTCCACAGAGGGAATTTTCATCTTTCCACAGCTGAGAGCTCTGTGGCAGCACATGGTGAACTCACACAACCTCCCATCCCTGTCTGCTGGCATTTCATTGCTGACAAAAATGCTCTGATGTGCCAACACCAGCAGTGAACACAGAGAACAAAATGTGTTTACCCTTTTAGTGTGTTTTATCAGCTCTATTGATTTCTTGATAGAACATCCCCAAGATCTCTCTGTTACAGAGCAGAGCAGCCTCACGTGTTCCAGAGGCTTCTCCCATGTGCCCCACTGGGAAAAATCCCAGAGCCTGGGAGGGCTAAATCCTGATTTCAGGTGCTCTGTAGGGAAGGCAGCTTGGTGTTCTGTGTCCACAAGGAAATGTGATTATTCCTGCCCCTTCCAGGGGCTTGGAGCAACCTGGGATAGTGGAAAGTGTCCCTGTGTCCTGGTTTGGAAAGCCAGGTGCCTGTTGAGAAAGGCAGGAGCCTCTCCTGAAATGGAAAATGTAAATCCCCTTCCCTATGAATTATTATAATTTTGAAATTAAGGGGCTCTTAGGTAAAGATATGGGAAGCGGAATAACAGTTCTTTACTAGGAAAATTAAAATAAAAATTCAGTAATAAAAACAAACCACTGCCAGAGCAGGAGCTGCCCCCTGTGTGTCAGGGGGTGGCACAGCCCCATCCCATGGGGGCTCAGCCCTCCTGCAGTGCCAGCTGTGCTGCTGCTGCAGCAGGGATCCTGCACAAGGGGGGAGTTTTCCTCTGCAGCTCCAGGGCTGCTGCAGATGGGCCTGGGCTCCCTCTGGCAATGCAGGGCAGCAGAAAGCTGCTCCTCTGGCAATGCAGGGGGCAAAGGCTGCTGTGCTGTCCCAAACCTCAGATTGGATCCAGGTAGGAATGCTTGGCTCCTCCCCTGGGCGGAGCATCTCCCCATGGGATGATGGAATTTGATCAGCCCTGCAGGGACACTCAGTGGCCATGGACAGAAGATAATTAATAATTAATGGCCCATGGACAGCAGAGATCTCCTGGAGGGAGGATTGGCTGTGGGAGGGATAAAGAAAACTCCCAAAGAACAGCAGAGAACTGCCCCAGCTCTGACAGATGACAAATAGAATGCACACCCCCAGCCACAGCTTGCATTTCCAGCCTAAGACACCCTGCCATGGCAGGGATTTTTGGTGCAACAAAAAAACCAAACCAACTTTCAAAATCCTGGAGAAATTTGCTGATCTTCAGCATCCAGGCCCAGGCAACTTTTAGGGTTTGCGATTTTAAGGGCAGCATTTGTAATTTAGCAACTTCCATGGCTAAAAAGACACCACTAAGTCAAATATATTTAAAGTTGCAAAAGGTTAAATATATTTAAAATTCAGAGATTTAGAGTCTTTTGAATTTCTGTCTACAATGGATCTCTTTAGGGACCGTTATCATAACTGTTGAGAACTCTCATTTCACGAGTAGGAGTCTGATATTTCCTTTTTATGCAACTCCTTTTTTTTGCTTTGGTGGCTCAGGATCAGGCTCTGAGATGGGAGATAGAAGCCCTGTGATAGAGGGTTATTTTTGTCAATAGCAATCCTGGGTAATGAGATGTATCTCTTGGTTTCATTTGAATTTTAGAAGACGTTTCAAGTTATTTTTAAAAACTTTATCACGACTGTCTGAGAGGAAAGATAAGACAGAAAGGATGTGGAAACTTTTAGAAACTCTGCTTGGGAGATGGATGAGATAAAGGGTCTGAGTGTTAGTGGGAGAATGAGCCAGTGTCATGCTAGGAACTGATATTATAAAGATATAAATATAAATAACAATAAAAATATAGATATAAATATAAGTATATATTTTAAAATAAAATTAT
>NW_005054309.1:9901634-9909216 GCF_000277835.1 Geospiza fortis | reverse complement strand
TATAAGTATAAATATAGATATAAATATGTGGGTAATTAGAGTATTAATAATTTCAGCAATTCATGCTGCATTATTAGAAAAATATATATTTCTTTCACAGCCCATTTCAGTTCTGCCAGCTCATGGCTCCCCTGGAAGAAGAGCAGGGAGAGAAGGGATCATTCACTGCTCACTTCCACTGAGGAGATGTGCTTGGTGTCAGCTGGTTCTGGGCTTTGGGAAAGGAAAGTTTTCCCTCTAAATCCTCAGCTGGGAATACTCACTGAGCACTTCTAACTGGGTTTTTGTCACTGTTTATAGGATGACAGATAAACCATTGCCATTAGTGTGAAAATTATCAATATCACAGGGAGTTTTATTCACTTTTTACTTAAATTTCTGCTAAAAATAAATTTGTGTGCTCCGAGCTGCTGGTGGCTGCTGGCCAGTGGGACACTTTCATTTAAGTGGAAATTAATTCAATTTTCATTTCACTTTTAATTTTTTTCATGCAGCACCTGTGGAAAACATGGAAACGGTGTTAATCCCTGATTTTGTTGAGAGGTGACAGTGTTTGTACAGGAGAGGATGCAAAGATCTGTGCACAAATAAATCGAAATACATGCATGGAAGGCAGCACTGAACCCACCTGGGCTGTGCCATGGCGGAAATGTCTGCTGGCTCCTCTGCTTAAATATCAGGGAGGTTTGGATATCAGGAAATGTTCTTCCCCCAGAGGGTGGTGGGCACTGCCCAGGGAATGTCCCAGAGCTCCAGGAGAGTTGGGACAGCATCCCTAGGGAATGTCCAGGGTGGGTTTGTTGGGTCTGTGCAGGGCCAGGAGCTGGGATCATTCCTGGGTGTTGCCCCTTTCTCCTCAGGATATTCCGTGGTTTTTACACACCAATTTATTCATGAATTAAGCTGCAGCAGAGGTCAGTCTAATTAAAGCATGAGACTAAAGAATGGTTTTCTCCACCCAGCCTTGCTCTGGGCTCCCTCCTGCCCAGGTCTGGCCAGCAGCTGGACCCATCTCCATGTGCCAGTTGATGCAAGGAGGGATCCAGCTGGTTATTAATAACCCCAGACCTGTCAGACATTAAGCCCACACTCAGTAATGAGCACACCCTCCCTGGCAGACTCTCTTGCACGAAAAAAAACCCAGCCCCAAACCCCTCCATATATTAAATATACACTTGAGAAACATGACCTAGCAGCGCTCCAGTTGCAGGCATATGCTGCTGAGAATATGCAGCAATTTCAGGCTCAATCATATGTTCTCCAAGGAAACCCACTGATGCCTAATTAGGGACAAGATTACAAATGATAGTGACAACATAAGGAATTACAGAACCTTCATGACTTATTAGCAGAGCTTCCTGCTCTGCAGCAAGGCACTTGGATGGGATGTGAGGAGAGCTTTGAGTGGCATTTGCTGGAAGCTTCCAAGGGAGGCCACGGGGTGATGCCTTGAGGAGGCTGACCTAGAACAGAGGCTGGACAGAGTTAAAGAGTAAAGGTGAGAATGATTCAGTGGCACAAAAGGTTCTGATTCACCCCAATTTTACAAAATATCCTGACGCTGAAAAGGTTCTGATGGAGGAACAGGGGGGTGTTGGTGCATGAGAGGCTCCTGGTGATGCCTTGTGCAGGCTGCCCTGGAGCAGAGGCTGGGCAGAGTCCCAGAATAAAGCAGGGATTTATCCAAAGGATCTCCTCCATGGATCCACCTTGGGCAGCACAAGAGCCCAGCCAGGGCTGCACCCAAGATGAACCAAAATGGCCCCAAAATGCACGAGCGCTCCCGGGGTCTCTCCCTGGGATCAGTTCTGCTCCATTTGCACCTTGCAGTTCATTGTCCCATTCCAGCTTTAGCCCCTGCAGTCCCACCCTGCTTGTTTTTCTCTCTGCAGCCCACGGTGTTTGTGCTCCTGGGCTGAGATTTGGGTCATTTGTCCTTGGTGCCCAGCTGGAGCAGGAATTGTTTTGTCTCCCTGCTCTGTGCACAGAGCTCACCATCCCCTCATGTGAAGCCCAGACCCACCCACTAAAGCATCACAGAATCTGAAACATAGAAAAGCCAAAACCTGAGGCATCAGGGGAACTATGAACTGGATACTTCTGGTTTTATCAGGATGGCACAAGCTCTTGTGCCTGCTATGGGTTTTATAAAGTTAGAGCCAAAATGATCCTAATGATGGGATTTCCTCAGCTTTTGCCATCTCTATTGGTACCATGGTGTCTGCTTTCCCAGTTATTACATTTCCATGATCCTGCATTTTCCTTTTAGCCCTAATTTATTCCGTTGCCTTTCCTGCCATAACCTACAGGTTAAGAACACACAAATAAAATGGCAAAGAAAAGGAATTTGGAGTTTTATAAAGCCAAGATGGCACTTCTTATCACTGCTCTTCCTCCCCTTTACCATTCATTGGGTTTCAGGCATGGACAAGACCACAATGAAATAATTGTAGATAAAATGGAGACAAAAATCTCAGTGTTCTCTCTTCAGTCATAAAATTACTGTTGATTTTAAGGAAACCATATTTAACCCCTGGTATGCCCCCAAACGCCACAGGGGTGACCCAGGCAGAATTCTGTAATTTTATAATTATCTCCTACAGATAGTTCTGAATTCACTGCTGACTGGAAAAGTTGGGTTTCAGTTTGAACAGCTTAGCTGGGATTTCCTTAAGTCTTGCTAAGCTTTATTCACTTCTTGTGTAACTCAGCAATATCTTGGCAGAATTAGATACTGTGGTTTTCAAAACTGGAATTTGTTTCAGCCAAAGAACTACACAGGTGGGGTTTGAAAGAAAAGGAGAAGCCTTTGCCTAAAAGACAGAACAGAGTCCAAGGAATTTATAAATAATTTTCCTTCCAATAGGGTGTTATGGCTAGGCAGACAAGAAATATAATGAAAACTCAGTAAATTAAAAGAAATCTTGTATTTGTTTGCCTCATTCAAAGTCAATTTAAACCCAATGTGTTTTACCCACAGGAGGAGAAAAAGCTGTTTGTCACTGGTGTCAGGTGTAAGACTTCTGGTCATTTTATGAGAGGTGAAACAAAAAAAAATCATGAAACCAGTACATTGAGCTCGAGTAAAATATCAAATATCTGTGCGTGGTTCTGTAGGGTTGTTGGCAATGCTCTGGATTTTACTCTCCATGGAAACAAACATTTTATTTTATTTTTTTTTTATAAAAATTGAACCCTGAAGTCTCCTTTCCAATGAAATGTCACTCTCCTCTTGTGGAAACAAACCTTTGCAGGAAAACAATGTCCTGTGAGCCCTTCCTCTCCCTGATTTCTCTTGGGAGCTGGAGGAAAATCTTTTGCCCAATCCCATTTTTAAGTTTAGTTTTGCCACTTGATTCCTGGGAAGTACTTGGCAGGTACTTTTCTGTCATTATTCTTCCCTGACAGCTGGAGCCTCACCTGGCTTGCAGGGTTTGTCCTCATCATCCCAAATCCAGGGTGACTTGTACAATTCCTGTGTCTGGAACCCTGCATTTTGTAATAATTATTAATTCCTACTTGAATTCTGTTATGAATAAATGGGAGTTGAGGAGCTGGCCCAGGATCTGGAGCTAACCCACAGTGGAACAGACTGTGGGGTTGGCATCAAAGAGAGCAAAGAGAGATCTGATTTAGAAAAAGGGATTATCACTGGCTTATTCTGGGGACATTAACAAAAAAAGCTTCAGAATTCTGTTCCAGATTCTTAACCACAGTTAAATTCCTGCTTAAAAAAAAAAAAATCAGTGTGCACCTCCAGAGCCTCTTGGAGCCATTGGTGGGATAATTTTGAAAATATCTTTGAATTTCTTTTACAAAATATAAATCTATCTTAGAGAATGGTGTTTCTAATATTTTTGTATAGATTTTAGATCAAATACTTTGAAGAAAAAAATTAATTTGGAAATTTGAGACAGGTTTAAAATCAGTTTGTCAGCGTGGGATGGTTAGAACCATGTATCCAAGTGTTGGGCTGTGTATATAAAACTAAGGAAGAAACAAAGAGGTAAATAATAAGGATAAGGAAATTATTATTTGACTTTTTTTGTTTTTTAAGGGGGGATGTGTGGTGTGAATTTTGTAGAAGATAGTAATTATGATTTGGGTTATATGAGCTATGAAATTGTGTAGGCTGCAAAGCACCCAAACCCATCAAATTTCCTTTTGAGCCCGAGTGCCACAAATTCACAGAGGAGCAGATCTGATCTCTTTTCTAATGCACATGAGTTACAAAAAAAATATTAAGATATCGAATTCTACTTGCTGGATTAGAAAATAGAAATAACTGGAAGAGTGTTCTGATATTCCAGGCACTCGAAACCCAAGAATTGAGTGTAAGACATTGATTTTCCCTTCCAGTAATTGTTGCTAAGAAAACGAGTTTATTCCACAAAAGGGAAGGGAATGGATGAATGTCTGCATGTCAACCCAGCTCCTGTTGAAATATGTGATGGTTTATATTGATAAATAGATGGGCAGAGAAAGTCGGGAAACTCCAAGGCAGAACCAGTAATTTCCTTATGAAATAATGATTAGATTTCCCAAAAACACTCCCATAAAAGGGTTTCACTGCAGTGCAATGAGGAGTTCAGAGCTGGGAGTCTGGGATACCTGCAGCCAGTAAAAAAGCAGGCTCAGACACCTCCAGGTGTTTGTTCAGCATGGTTTTTAATTCTGTTTTTACATCTGCTCTGCAGCCTTCCAGGCTGCTCTCAGAGCTGAGGCAACAGCTCCAAATGGCTGGAGTGGAAAACATTATCTCTGATTCCGAGCTGGAAAATTGAACCAGCGGGTGAGCACAGGTAGGCAACTGCTTTATGGGAAGAGCAAATGGTTCTGTGATTGCTGAGGTAAAAGTGCTTCTGGAAACCAGAAATATGTAAGGAAATATATAAGAAACCAATCATGAGCCTTAGCAACTCCAGGCTCACAGTGCCTTTATATTGGAAAGAAGTAATTTTTAGGTGTGCTGGAAGATTTGCTGAGGTTCAATTTCCAGTTTTTATTTAGTCCTTTCATTCAGTCTATTGTGTTAAAAAAAATATAAATCCCTCTGGCATGAGTGGAGCGGTTTCTCCTTTCAGTTCTGTTTGTTAATCATTTCATTAAACACCCCAAATATTTAGAGGCTGAAAGGACACTTATTTCTGTGTGTGCAGCTGGGTGGGATCCAGGGCAAGGTAAGAAGATGCTTGAGAGATGCTCCTGAGTGAGGTTATTTTCCTGGCAGAGCTGCAGGGAGGGGCGGAATTCAGAGCCATTTTTGCAGGTTTTCTGATGGAACATTTCACACCTATTGCTGGGAAAAGAAAGAATTATTCAGCTTATGCTTACTGGAGCTGATGTATATCCTAAAATCAATTTAAACACGTCTCCTGATTGAGGAACTAGAGAGGCTTTACATGCATCTCAGTGTTTTATTACTGCTTCAATTTGCAAGGTTAATTTGAAAAACATGCCCTCAGACTAATAATTGAGACTTTTTTTTAATTTATTTACGAGGGTTCTTGAGTGATTTGTTTATTAATCCAACTGCAAACAGATGGTGGTGAGTTGGGTTTTGGTTTGTTTTTGGTTTTTGTTTTTTTTTTTCCTGGCTGTGTTTCTCTCCCATCTGACCTCAGTGAGTGGTCTCCCAGTCAGCTGAATGGGGAAAATTTGGGTTAGACTTGAGGCTCCAGAGAAATCCTTGAAAGGAGGTGGTTCATGTGCAAAGATGGCCCAGGAAGATGATGATTAACAAAAAAAAAAAAACACCTGAGATTTCCTTGTAGACACAGAATGGTTCACATCTGTTCCACAGCTGGGGAAAGGCTTTGTCAGAGTGAAGCTGAAAAACTGAAAAGTGACCAAAAAAATTCCATTTTCTTTTCTGCTGTGGTTTGTGCTGTAACAGGAAACTTGGTGGCAGCAGCTGCATCTCCCTTGTCCTCTCCAAATATTTTGCTAATTGAACAAACTCTGATCTTAAAACATTTAAGAGGAATTTATGCTGCATGAGGTGAAGTTGCTCCTGTAATAATTTTATTTGCTGGGAGTTTTTTTTGGCATTACTTGAAGACAGATTGGATCAGAGAAGTCCAATCAATCTGGTACCTGAGCAATTCTACTTCATAAATGCAAAGTGCAGAATTGTTGAAATTCATCAACTTTTTTTCTTCCCCTCATTAATACTAGAGGAAAAAAAACCAAACCCAATCATCTTTGAAAAAGTTCAATAATGTTTTATCTAATGAAGAATGCTCATGCCTCATTTATTTCTGGAAAATTCCTTCCCTATTAAGTAGCTGGTAGTTTTTAATTATAATTTTTCTTTAACGACTGGGTCTTTCTAACATTCATCCTCATGCTATTATTATTATTAATAATAATAATAGAACAAGAATGAAACTGTGGAAAGGCCTGGTTCTTAAAATACTATTACTATTATTATTAATAATAACAATAATAACAATAATAGCACAATAATGAAATGGTGGAAAGGCCTGGTTCTTAAAATACTATTACTATTATTATTAATAATAACAATAATAACAATAATAGCACAATAATGAAATGGTGGAAAGGCCTGGTTCTTAAAATACTATTACTATTATTATTAATAATAATAATAATAATAGCAATAATATTTTAAGAACCAGGCCTTTCCATCATTCATTCTTGTGCTCTTAGTATTACTATTTTAATAACCAGACTTTTCCATCATTCCTCCAAGCTGGTTTTTGCAAGGACACAGAGGTGACAGCCAGGACAGGTGAAAGGGAAAGGTTTTTCTGGGTATTTTTGCAGGAAACCCCTCTGAGCTGAGGATTTGGGTTGGTGTTGAGAGCTCCTGCTGTGAGATGCATCATTGTTTGATTTTTCTGTCTTCTGAGAGTTGCAGCGACTGTGGGATGTTTTATCTTCCCATAAATTTAAATTACTGCTTTCCCCAAGCAGCTACAGGAGATTTCCAAGAAGGAAACTGCTGTGACCTCGGTGGGTTTGCTCAGAGTGTTTCACCAGCCATTAGGGGAGGTTTATGATTTAATCCATTTTCAACTCTTCCTGTAAGTACTTATATTTTCCACTTAATTGTATCCATTTGATCCTCAGCAGTCCTTCAGGAGACAAAGTTATTGGACCATTATCTAGTCATGAGGCATTGATTTGTGCTATATAAAGAATGTATGGATCTTGCTCTTTTCAAATGGGAACACCTCTTTGTTCTTGATCTTGTAAATGGGAGAAGACTTTTCCCTCTGTGAACTTCAGGTTGAAATCTGTCCAGATCACAATTTCAATTTTTTTTTTAACAATATGCTTCTTCTAACACCCTTAGAAATGGGTTTTGGATTTTCTTTGTGACCTTTGAATGATGATATTTAGAGTGTAATGAAGTGATGTGCCTAAAAGGAGAGGATAAGGGCTGTTTATGGGATGGAATTGGATTTTGTTCAAAAAACATTGTGCTGAGGAGGAGTTGCCAGTGGATGTGACCGAGGGGATTGGCAAAACTGGGCAAGCATTTCTGAAGGTTGGTGTCTGTGGTGCCTCCTCAGCACCATCAGCTTCACGAGGGTGAGCTACAGCTGCAGTGAGT
>NW_005054309.1:9881576-9901624 GCF_000277835.1 Geospiza fortis | reverse complement strand
AGGAATTCTGACATCTCCCTGCCCCAGGAACTCAGCTCAGAGAGCAATCCCCAGCCGGGATATCCCCCTGCACTCAGCTCCTTCCCCAGGGCACCCCCTGCCCTGGCGGCAGGGACAATCAGAATGTGCTTTCCCGCTTGTTTAGAGCAAATGGGGGAGGTCATTTCTATTCCATGTGAGGCTGAGGGGCTGGCAGGGCTCTCATATCTTACCCTCATCAGCTGATGGCCAGAAATTTGTCTTACAGGTCCACTTACACTGGAAATTTGTCTTACAGGTCCACTTACACTGGAAATTTGTCTTACAGGCCCACTTAAGTCAGAAACGGGTGCTGGTGACTCCCCACCCTCCCAGGGAGCAATTCCTGCCCAATGTCCCATCCATCCCTGCCCTCTGGCAGTGGGAGCCATTCCCTGGGTCCTGTCCCTCCATGCCTTGTCCCCAGTCCCTCTCCAGCTCTCCTGGAGCCCCTCCAGGCCCTGCCAGGGGCTCTGAGGTGTCCCTGGAGCTTCTCCTCTCCAGAGGAACATCCCCAGCTCTCCCAGCCTGGCTCCATGAGCAGCTCCTTGGCCTCCTCTGGCCTCTCTCCAGCAGATCCATGTAGGCTCTTCCTGAAAATTAAATCCCCTAAAATCACAGTTTAAATCAATGTGGTGGAAGAAGCAATCCCTGCCCTGAGGAGGTGATGGTTGCAGTGGGCAGAATGGGAATCCACGAGAGAATCCCCTCTTGGATGGCCAAATTTATGGCACAGGCTCACCCTAACAAAGCGAAACAAGGAGCAGAAAAGAACAGAGATGTGTCAGGCTGAAAGGGCATCTCCAGCCCTGCTGCCTGTGGGAAGGGATTTCTGGGAAGGGCAGGGAGCAGCACTTGAAGGGAAGGAAAGGGCTCCCTGGGCCTCCTGAGATTGATGGGAATGCTCATCTCCAGCTTGTGACTAATTAACGCTCACCACAAATCCTCCGACTGTCTTTGCAGGCTCTGCAGCATCCCCAGCCCTTCCCAGCCATTTGTTCCTCTGCCTGTCTCTGAGTTAACATCCAGCAAATCCATTTGCTGCTCCCCTGGGATTGCTCAGCCCGTGGCACACCAGGCTGGAGGTTTGTTTAAGGCATTGGGAGTGATGTTCCTGGTAATATTTCTCCTGCTGAGGTGGCACTGAGAGGCCACAGGCAGAGCCTGAGCTAATCCTGCCTGGCACTGGACATGAGCACCATTTCCAGTTAATGCAAGGCTGGGCACATCCATGGTGGCGGTGGAATGTTGCAGTAAGGTAGAAAAATTATAAAGAAAATTATAAAACCAGGCCTGCTCTGGCTGGCCTGTCATTTCTGCTAAGCCAAGGGAACTTCCATTTGGAAGTTCCCATGTGGAAGCAATCCTGGTGTGAGCAGTTCATGAACATAACAATCCATTCCTGGGGAAAAACAACCAGCACCTGGATAAACTGTTTGCACACCCTCAGAAAAATGAAAACTATCTCACAAACAACTTTTCAGCACATCCACACCAGGGCTGGATTGACCAATCAAAAGAGAATAACGACTTGTTACTGACCAATAAAGGGATTGGCAAGCGAGCTTCTGACCAATGGGAGTCACACACGGGTCTGTAAAACTGGATAAAAAGGAGTTATGTGAGTAAAGAATGGGCTTTTTATTTATTTTTATATTTTATTAATTTATTTCTATAGTGGACTCTCTGGAAGTGTTCTAAGAGTGAGTGGATGAGGCCCCTTGGGATTGTATTCAGTCAAAGGTTGGAACTGATGATCCTGGAGATAATTTCCAGCTTTAATGATCCCAGGAGTCTTTGGTTGTGTGCACCACGGGGACATCACCCCCAGCACAATTCTGGCTAAGGATGGAGTCACAAAAGGAAGATTAAACAGTCCCTGCTGCAAGCCTGGCTCAGTTTGTGCAGGGGATTATTTGTACAACCCCATCCCTCTCATCCTTCAGCCCATGCCCTGTCCCAGGAGAGTCTGCCCTCCCTGTGCCACTGCCACCTCTTGCTCACTTCCAGAACTAACCTGCTGCCACTCCTGCTTTCTCTGTCTATTTTTGGAAGAGGAAAGTGAGTTTAGATGTTTTTGTGCTGTGTGAGATGGGTAATGGCTGCATTTGTCCTGTTGTGCTTCGAATGCATCACAGGAATTTAAAAATATTACCAATATTCCCAGACATGCACATTACTCCAAACACATCCTGATAAATTATTTATGTTTAATGTATTTATTATGCCCATGTACAGGCACACCAGTGAAGTGAATCACGTTTTTAGTAAAAGCAATATTATTTTATGTTCTTCCTCCTTTGCCTTTATCACCAATTTTGAGAATGTCCTTGCACAGTTGAGCTGGGATTGGGATTTAACTGGGAACTGAGACTTGATGTGCTTTGGAGCTCATTTTATTCTATTAATGAGTGTTTCTGTTTGCTTCTTCAGTAAAAAATGCTCGTAATAAGAAATATCACACAGATTTTGTCCCCAAATTCCCAAAATTCACAGAATCAAGGAAGGGAGCACAGGGGTTATCCAGTCCAGCTGCTGGCCCTGCCCAGGACACCCCAACAATCCCACCCTGTGCCTGGAGCATTGTCCAAATGATATTTTCTGCCTAAAATCCATCATTTTGACCCACCTGCCTCCCCCAGTGCCTCTGTACCCCATGGATCTCATAAGCAATGTCCACCAATCCGTATCCTCCTTCCCCAAGCTGAATTTTCTGCATTCCAAAATCCTCCCTGTTTCTAAATTCGTGACCAGTGTTGCTGCTGCACTTTTCTAGGTTGTTGTTTTTTTTTATCTGGAGTTCTTTAATTTTCTAGCAGTGCAAATATGTCTCTAACCACCGTCTGAACTCCAGCTGACAGCACCTTATGCTAATGTGGCAAATAATAAAACCGCTTTGTTATCAAGCAAATAATTTGAAATACATAAAGAAGAATTCGTTATAATCTGTTGTAAAAGCAATGAGAAAAGGAAGGCAGCTTTTCACAGGGCCATAAAACATGGCAGGTGGAGCTCACCTCCCAGCACCATCACCCAGGAGTAAACCATGCCATAAAATCAGCCTTGCCATCCTTAATTGCTTAATTAACGCTGGATTTTGAAGCAGGATTTTAATATAAGGCGCTGCTAAGCAATGCAGAGATTCACCTGAGATAAAATGTAGGCAAGTGAAGTAATTTTTAATTTGTTTACAGCAGACCTCGTGTCAGCCTTTCCTGCAGCTGTCATTGCAAGGACCAGCTTTGGCTCCTGATTGCAGCCATCAGAAGGCAGAACAAGCCAGAATATTCTGGATTTCTGAGCTGCCACCCTCCCAGGGCATTTGTCTGGAAGAGTGATGGCATCAGCATGGAGCAGCAGGGATATTTTTAGGGGAATATTTATTTATTACTTCATAGGATGGCATCCAGTGATCCAGGAACAGACACCAAAATGAGACCCAGATAAAAAGTGTCTTCAAATGTGGAATGGTGTGTTGTGGAGCTTAAATTAATTCAGCAATTAATTAAGTGCTATGGGGTATTTTCCTGAGAGGAGCTCTGTGTGGTGGGGTTCCGGTTGTGTTTGTGGAACTGAGGTGGAATCTCACAAAGTTATTTGCTCCCTAAAACTCCCTGAAAAGAAATTGTGGCCAGGTGGAAATCAGTCTTTTCTCCCAGGTAACAAGAGGAAACAGCCTCAAGTTTGCTCCAGAGGAGGTTTTGATTGGATATTAGGAAAAATTCCTTCACCAAAAGGATTGTCAAGAGCTGGAACAGGGAGGGTTGGAGTCACCATTCCTGGAAGTGTTCACAAAATCTGTGGATGTGGTGTGTAGGAACATGGGTTAGTGGGGAACCTGATGATTTGGAACCTTTCCAGGTGGAATAATTTTGTGATCACGACTTGGAAAGGCTGTGCAACAAGTTATACTTTAATTTTCCTTTTCTTGTGTTTGGTGTGGTTTGGGTTTGGTGTGGTTTGGGTTTGGTGTGGTTTGGGTTTGGTGTGGTTTGGTGTGGTTTGGTTTGGTGTGGTTTGTTGTGGTGTGGTTTGGTTTGGTTTGGTTGTTGTTTTTTGGGTTCTTTGCTTATTTTTTTGCATTTTTTTTGGTTGTTTTGGGCACAGTGAACCCAGAGACTGTGAAAAGAAGGCTCAGGCTGTCCCAAAGCTCTCCCATTTTACAACGTTCCTGCTCAGGAATGTGTCAACGTCACTGCCTCAGTGCCAGCTCAGGGATAATCGATGGATTTACAGGGGACACTCTCCCAAATGGGAACGTTCCTCTGATTGGTGGGTTACTGCTCCTTTGCCACCTGAAATTAAGCAAATAAACTCGCTCCAAGTTCTGTGTGCAGGGAAATGCAGCTGGGATGGGAGGTACATTCCCATCAGAGGTGTGGGGGCTTTGCAAAAATTCAAAGTAACCAATTTAAAGTGCAGTTCAGGCCATCATTTTCCAGCTATCCTGTTTCTTCCAGTTCTGCAGTTACTACTTTCTTGAGCCACTTATGAAATAACACTTTACTGATTGTTAAAGGACGGTTGCAGAAAACAAAACATTTTATTTATTTGTTTACTTATTTATTGTAATAGTAAACTTGTTACAGGCTCATAATGATGAAATTAACCAAATTTAATCTATTATTTTAGAAATTCCAGGAGATTTTTTTGATTCCATGATTAAGCCATGAAATAATTATCCAGCCTGGTGCTTTCCTCCTGCTCTGGAGGGGACAGCTTCCATGGGAATTACTGGGCTGGTGGCTGCAACGAGGCCACCTGCCCACAGGTGACACCTCTGCCTGTGCCCAGGGACAGTCCAGAGACTGGATGAGTTGGTTACGTGGCAAAATTAAATCCACTTTTATTTTTCCCAGTTTCTGAGGCAGCTCTGCTTAAAAAGAATAGATTTATAGGAGGTAACACCATGGTAGCCCTTTATTTATTTACTTATTTGTTGAGCCTTATTATGAAATGTAGAAGCTGTAGGATCAGGAATTTGGCAATCCATGGAGTGCAGGCATGTGAGCATCAGGAATTCTCTGAAATCCCACTGCAGAATTGGAAATTCCAAAAGAACAACCAGGAGCCCAAGAGGGGCATTGGTTCCAGGTCAAGCTCCCCTCAATTTCTCCCTGTCAGCCTCAAAGGCTTCCTGTGGACACGTCCTCGAGCCCAAAATAAAAATACTCTGGGAATAAAATGTTCTTTTGCAACTTCTCTGTGCTCCCCAAAAGTGAAAAATGAGGGAAGACCAAGGACATAAATTCCTTTCTTTTCCTTTGACTGTGTGAAACCCACCTGACACCAAAATTCCTTTTCTTGCAGTTAAAAATGCATCTGTTTCTATGCTGCTCTTGGAAGCACATTCCAAAGGAAAATGTTTGGATGGAAGACTTGAAAAATAATTATTTGTTTTCCTGCAAGACACCCTGTGCAATCTAAGCAAATAGAAATAGCACTCCTAAAATAGGAACTATTGTTTCTATTTGTGCTGCTTCATCAACTGAACCACTTCATGATCCTGTTTCTTTATCAAGGAGACATTTAAATGGAGGAAATGATTTTTAATACTAGGGCAGAAATTAATTTCATGCATCTGCTGGCAAATGCCTACTATCAAGAACCGAGTAAACAAACATTTGCACATCTGCTCCTGCTCTGTGACAACAGGATTCAAATTAGAAAGGAAGTTGGGGTTTGCTTTTTAACTTTCTGAAGGCTGTATTTGCCATTTAAAACGTTGTGAAGTGCAGTAGAAGAACAGAACCTGATTTTGTAGCCAGGATGAGGTACAAAAATGTCCTTGGTGGTGATATTATGAATCTTTAGTGTGAGCTAAATTTTAAGTTTAATGTTTTTTAGTTTGGTGTTTGAGCAAGTCCAAGTCCTGCACTTGGGGTTATTGGGAGAAGTGTCTCCAAAGATGTTCTCACTTCTTTTTTTTATTTCTTTTTTGGATTTGGGTGGTGAAATCTGAGGCAGAAAATCAGGCTGTTCTCATTATTGGAAATGTCCTGTTCTTGGACAAGCTGGAGGCACAAACCTGGCAAATTCCTGGGGTGGGAAGGCAGAGGAGCTTCTGCTGCTGGAGGTGGGAGCAAGCAAAAAGCAGCAGGTTCTGAAGCTTTTAGGAAGTTTCTAGGTCTTTCCTTGGCTAATTTTGTGCGGTATAAAGGTATTGAGTGAGTAGGAACAGCTCGAAAGTGCTGGTGCAGGCTGAAATAAAAATCTCATTAGGTCACACAGACCAAATAGATTTGGTCATAGAATTATGGAATTTTTTGGGTTTGAAGGGAGCTTAAAGATCATCCCATTCCATCCCTGCCATGGCAGGGACACCTCCCACTGTCCCAGGTGCTCCAACCCCAATGTCCAGCCTGGCCTTGGGCACTGCCAGGGATCCAGGGGCAGCCCCAGCTGATGGGGAATCCCATCCCAGCCCCTCCTCACCCTCCCAGGGGACAATTCCTTCCCAATAACCGATCCCAGCCTTCCCCTGTGAGTGTGAAGCAATTTTCCCTTTCCCTAGTCCGTCTCTTGAGACAGCTGCTGGCCAAAAGGAGTCATTTTGGGAAGTTTTGGCTTTGTCCTGCCTGGCTCTGTTTGCTTTCTCAAGTGTCAGATGCCACACCAGGGTTTTTCAGACTACAGGGGAAATGGTCTCTGAAGAGCATTTTGCCTAAATACTTCTGCAGTGTGTACTGAAGGGAAATTGAATTTCCTTTGGCTGTAGCTTTACTCATGCAGTGTGTTTTGGATGTGGTGACATTCCAGGAATAGCCATAGAGGCACCAGAAAAGATGGGAATGACTCCATAGGGAGGCTTGTGCCAGACAGCTGATTACACACTATAAATAGAGATTTAAATTTTCTCCAAGCAGTCTGTGGAAGGCATCATTTAAATCAGTCACAGACACATGCAGTACAGGCATAATAACATATTTGAGCTCTGGCAGTGACTGGAGTTAATTCTCAGGTTGGGTTTTTTGACATCTGGCTCCTCGCAACACATCCCCAAAAAAAGTCCTAACGGAGCAAGAACTCTGATCTTGTTCAACAAAGGGAGCTGAAGAGCAAATAAACCTTGGTGGCAGGAGCTGTACATCATTAGCAGGGGGAAAACCCTCCCCAAATCTAACCCAGTTCAAAGGTAGCACTGTTCTCATACCCTCAAAAGCACAGAGAATAGAGAACAGATTATAAGATTGATTATTTTGAAGATGCAATTGGTGCTTTTAAGCTGCACTCAGGAATTCTCCTGGTTTTTTTGTTTTCCTGTGTCCTTTTAATATAAAACATCACAGAAGGTAAATAATGGATCAGAGGCGTCATTCCCAGAATTTCTCCTCACACAATAAGCAGGAAAACAGAACAGAACATTTATTTTTGCCCATTAACTGCAGTAGGAGCAGTTCTACTTCCCTTGAAGTCAATGAGACCTTTCCCATTATCCACAGCCCAGATCTCACCCTGGGAATTGCCGAGGTAGAGTCTAATAGAAAACCTGTTGGAGCTGATGGAATTTCTCCTGATTTTAGAGGATTTTGCCTCAGGCCCAGGATGGACAGGATGTTAATATTACATCAGTGGTGACTCAAACTGCTGAGCCCTCCTTTCCTTGCCCCTAAACAATAAAATACAGTTTGTTAGCAACAAGGAGACAGGTTTTTTCTGGGCTCTTGTGAACCCTCTGACTCTGCCTTCAGAGGATGCTCTGTATTGTTTTAATTTAACCCCAAAACCTCACTGATAGTTGCACGTTGTACACAAAAAAAAACCCCTTGCATTTCAGCCATCCCAAATAGGCACAAGAAAAACAGGAAAAATATTTTACTTCCAAATTAAAAGCACCAAATCTTAATAGGAGAGAAAAAAAAAAGGTCAGGCACAAATGTCTCGAATTAAAATAACTGGTTTTGGATGGGTGAAACAGAGCATGGAGTAAATCTCAAATAAAACACCAGCACCCTGGAGGATTAGCTGCATGCTCTGTTTCCCCCTCACAAACGTGCCATGGAGTGCTGGGCACCCCCCTTGCCCTGCTGGAGTCAAGGTGTGTTATCTCCCTGGTGCACATACAGCCCCTCCTTGGCAACCTGTTGAACCTCAAATTGTACTTGTTTATTAGAGATGACAAAGTGATTCACGCTGCTGGAAAAGAATAATGATATTTTTTCCTACAAGCAAATGCAGCCGTGTGCTAGATAGAGCAAAACGTGATGTGTTCATTAACTGGGAGCCCCTCTTTTAAACTGGCAGTAACTGAATTAATTGAATCAAAATTATTACTATTATTATTATTATTATTATTATTATTATTATTATTATCATAATTATTATTTATTGAAATTAATTGAATTAAAATATTGGATTACTGAAAATAATAAAATACAGAATTAATTGAATTAAAATATTATTATTTTAATAATAATAATTGATTAATTAATCAAAATGGATTGAATTAAAATATTGAATTGCTGAAAATATTAACATACTGAATTAATGGAATTAAATATTATTATTTTAATAATAATTTATTAATTAATCGAAATTAATTGAATGAAATATTGAATTGCTGAAAATATTAACATACTGAATTAATTGAATTAAAATTATTATTATTATTATTATTGTTATTATTATTATTACTACTACTACTACTACTACTACTACTACTACTACTACTACTACTACTACTACTACTACTACTACTACTACTACTACTACTACTACTACTACTACTACTACTACTACTACTACTACTACTACTACTACTACTACTACTACTACTACTACTACTACTACTATTACTACTACTACCATTATTATTTCTATGAAAAATATTATTGAACGAAGCAAAATTGCATTTTGTTTTGTTTCCTGCTTGGGAATTTGGATGCTTTGGGAGCTGAATGTCATTCCAGCCCCCAAGAAAGGAGCTTTGTCACCCTGCAGGGATGAGCAGGTTATTTCTCACTCCCTACCTGCTCTGAGGTATTGAGGTGAAAACCTGTGCCAGAGTCGTGTAGAAAACAGAGATCTGCTGTGAAATTCTGGTGTCTTACACAAAAATTGACCTTTCCACAGAAGTAAATCAGGAGAAGTCAATGAGAACAAGGCCCAGAACATAATTTGTCACTCTCCAAAGCCTGGCTGTGCCCACAGCTGGAGCAGCCTGGGCTGTCTCCGTGCCAGCACTGGGGAAGGTGACAGAAGTCACAGAAGGAAGGTGACAGAAGTGATTAAAGGCTGGGGAGAGGGCGTGGGAGGGATGGGATGCTCTGCTTTGAGAGGAGGAACCTGAGCACTGTGACTGAGTTACAAACGCACGAATTTTCAATTTATTTAGATTTCACTTTATTATTATTATTATTTATCGCCATTATCGCCATTATCACTATTATCACTATTATCACTATTATCACTATTATCAATATTGTTATTATTATTATTTCTCCGTGTCTAGATTTTAACCCACGTCACCTTTTCTGTATTTTCCTATTTTGCGCGTTACCTTTATAAACCTCACACGTAATTTTTCTCTTTAAAGCAAACCTGCATGCCCAGAGGCTGAGCTTGGGAGTAGTTAAATTAAATTCTCTTTTCATGGTGAAATAAGGGCAGTGGAGAAGAATGCTTAAAGAAAGGAGCTGTAAACCCATCAGGACATTATCTGCCTCCTAGGTTTGACCTCGCAGCAGGGCAGCTAAATCCATCCAGCAACTAAATGATTTTACTCTATAAAAGTCTTTGGAAATAGATTTTATCTTTTTTTTCTTTTTTACTTTTTCCTTGGGAACATAGCAGAGGGATTGATTTTTGGAAAGCAAATAAGCTCCACAGTCTAAATTATGTTAATTACTGAGTAAAATGCCAATATTAGAGGCATTTAGGCCAACTTATGTGGAGATGCTCTGCTAAAACTCCTGCCCTCTTATAGTTAAATATGCATTGAACACAGATTTAAGGAGTAGTTTAATGAGAGGGTTTTTTTTCCCAGAAAATGGGATTGGATTTTAGAAGAAATGGTTGCATAAGGAGTGTTAGATTAGTTATTTGACCCAATTAACCTACCCAGTGTTATTCTAGATATTTTCTTTCAACCTCGTCCTGTTTTCTGCAGACCGGGAATATTCATGGGGAATTTCTGGGAGGAAAAGAATTTCTAGTTCTCCAGGCTAGGAATATTTATGGAGAATTTGTGGGAGGAAAAGCAGGATGGGCTGGGTTTTGGTCACTGCTTCTTCCTGGAAACTCAGAGGGGAAAAGTGGGCAAAAAAAAAAGCATCAAATGAAGCCAGTCTGATTTGCAAACAGAAAGGGAAACTTGGCCAAATAATTCAGTGCACGAGCTGGAGCAGCTCTGAAGGGTTATAACTTGTGTAACTGGGATTTATGTAACTTGTAATTCAAGCTGACACCGACTTTGCCACCACCAGGAGGGTCATTCTGAGCCGTTCTTGAGCAATCTCAGCACTGAGCAAACCATCCCTCATGCCATGGATTTCATGTTTACAGCTGACACCCTGCTGGAAAAAATAGCTTTCATTGTGGGGAGAATCATAAAAAAAAAGAGAGAGAGAGAGCTCTTTGTTGGTTGTCAATGTCAAAGTCATCTTTTGTGTCTCTGGGTGCTTTTGAGGGCGGTGTCTGAGTTTTGGAGTTTTGTTCCAAATTCCTGTTTGTGTTTTGGATCTTGTTTGAGAAGCCAGAGCCAAAACCCAAGTGCTGCTGTTTAGTGCTGTCCTGCACCACTGGTTTTTGTCATTTGAGGATTGCAGAGGATTTTCTCCTGGTTTTTGGCATCTGTACATGGGCTGCCCAAATCAAGGGCTGCGAGTGTGTGCAGCAAAATTAACAGAACCGAGTCCAAGCTAAAATATGAGAGAAAAAAAAATCCAATATTGATGGAAAGAGCTCCTAATTTTCCCAGAAAGTTAATCTGGAGCATTGCCATGCTGCTTTAATCCTCATGCCCACAGCCCAGGCAAAGTGAGAGCTGGGATGGAAATGGTTTTTCTGGAGAAACCTTCCCCCAGTCTCCAGCACTGTTCTCCAGCAACTCTTCATCTCCTCATGTCTGCTTGGTTGGATGGAATTTTACACGAATCTGGATTACATCAAGCACAAAGCTGGTTCAGGGCTGTTCTTTGTCACCCGGGACTTTTTTGGACTCACCCTTCTCAGTGAAAATCAAATAAATCCCAAATATTTTGAATTTCAGTGCTGGCACTCACAGAGATGTTTTGTGAGCTCTGCTGCCAAGCCTTACAGGTGACAGCAGAAGTGTCCAGCTCATTTCTGAAGATTTGTGTGCCTGGATATTTGGGTTAATATTTCGCATATATTTAAATGGCAGCCTGGATAATGTACTTCAGGAAAGTTGAGTGTAGTTTATTAGAAATATTTGGTGATTATTTATTGAGGGAACTAAGTCAATTTGGAGCTCCTTGTCTGTAAACCATCCAAATATTGATTTTTAGAAATTACTGTACTAATGAGCTAGAGCTTAATTTATCAGAATAACATGAGGAACTGTGCAGCCAATAATGCTGTTTATTAGCCTGATATGATCGAATTAATGTTCATGTAACAGCAACATCATAAAGGTAAGAATTATGAGTGTGCATTGAGGAAAATTGGCAGAAAAAATATTTATATCCAGGAAAAAACATCATGGAAATTCTGGTACAGAGAGATGGATGATCTCTTAAAAATATCACAATAAATATATTTATATTTAAATATAGATATATATTTATATTTATAAATATAAGTACACATTTATATTTATAATTATAATAAGTAGTATTATAGCCTCTTAGTTTTGGGAGTCAGCCACAACATCATCAGGGTTTAAGGCTCTGAGTGAATTTTGTGGAGCTCATAAGTCGGTGTGTAATTGCACAAAATGCTGAGGAGCTCTTGGCAACCTAAAACAGGGCCAGGGCTCTGAGGGGAGGCTCAGGAGTTCTTGTGGAATTTGTTTGTTCCCATAATGACTTCTGAGTGCTCAGAGTGCCCTGGGAGGGGCTTTTTGACAGGAGAGTACAAGCTGCGCTGCTCTAGGATATAATCTTCAGCCCTCTTAGTGTCACTGTCCCTGTGATCAAGAAGGAGGCTGCTCAGGGGGTTGATAATGTATTTAATGGGGAATTTCCCCTGGAGAGATGGGAAAGGTGGGATAGAGATGGGATAGAGACCTGCCAGGTGAGGCTGCAGCAGCTCCTGAGCCCACTCAAGCTGCTTTAATTTCACCCTCGTTTAGATTAGCTGGGATAAAACTTAATTTAGGATAATGGGGAGATCGTATTAATAATGATTAACATTAAATCCCCCCCTTTGCAACATTGGTGCAGGATTTATGTTCATAGAAGTTTATTTTTTCTTTAAATACACTGCTGAATGAGAGAGAATTAGGCAGGCTGAGAGCATCAGGAATAAACTGCTGCTGTCCCAGAGGTTCCACAAATGGGGATCACAGAATCATGGAATGGTTTGGATGGGACATTAAGGATCACCTTGTTGGGACACCTTCCACCATCCCAGGCTGCTCCCAGCCCTGTCCAGCCTGGCCTTGGGCACTGCCAGGGATCCAGGGGCAGCCCCAGCTGCTCTGGGCACCTGTGCCAGCCCTCCTCACCCTCATAGTGAGGAATTCCTTCCCAAATTCCCAGCCATCCCTGCCCTCTGGCAGTTTGAAGCCAATCCCTGGCACTGCAAGCTCTTGTAAATGGTCTTTCTGTGTTTTAGAGGCAGGGATGAGTATCTCCCTTTGTGTCCAGAAAAAGCACTTCATGGGAAACTATTCCTTAACAGGAAAAGAAAAGCATTAATTTATTTTGTTTCTACCCCTTTTTTTTTAATGACACCCTTTTATATTCTGGGTTATTGCCATTACAATGCGCTGAGCCAGTGGACAGGACATTCAAACCATAGAAAACTGCAGAATGTGTGATATAACACCAAGCTTTCCATGAGTTATTTCACCTCAAAATTCAAGGATGTCTCCATGTCCCTGACCCTGGCTGGACTTTGCTTATTGGATTTGGGCTGGCTTAGATGGGAGCCCAGGAGCTTTGATCAATGTCAGAGCTGCTGTTGCATCTTAAGGACTGAAGATCAAGGGAATGGAGGAAGCACAGCTTTGGCAGGATGCAGGGGAGTGGGACAGGGAGCTAAATTAATATAAAATATGTTCACACCTTAACTGCTGTTCCAGCAATTGCTCGGAGCAGGGCACAAACACAAAAAGCAGTTCCCAATTATTTGTGGTGGCTGGGAATGCACATCATCACTGAAACGTGAGCCTTCACCTGTTCTACATTTGCTGAAGAATTTATCAACACTGACACTTCCTATTTAGGTCAGTCCCAACAGCATCCCTTTGCCTTTCAGAAATCATTTAATAATCAATCTGGGAGCTCTGTTAAACACGAGCTGGGAGTTCATTGTCATCTGGCAAAATCCCAGCCTGCACATTTGGATTTGGCTGTGCTGGAGAAGAAAATTCATCCTTTTGTCCACCAGAGAAGCTCAGAACAGGACAAGTTGCCAATTTTCATATCCAGCCAGAAATGGAGGTAAAAATACCAGTATCATGCATGAGATGGTTAAAAAATCTACTTTTTTTTTTTCATGTGAATTGGAAGTCTAGACTGTTCATCTGAAATACTGCAGCTACCACATCAATAAGAGATAAGAGAAATCTCAATCCTTGCCTCCAAGTTAATCAATTGCACATTGATCCAATAACAGAGAAAATAATTTTGTAGTCTTTTCCATCTTTTCCTTATCACAAAGTGATCTGCATTTACACCAAATTCATGTGTTCCCTTATCTTATTTGCAGCTAAGAATGTTTTTTATAGATGTTAAATACTTTCAGACTTTTAAAAATGGGCAGAGTGGATAAATGAGCTTTTTTGAGTCTCTGGAGGGAGACCTGAGCTCCTGTGTGGAGGCGGGGGATGGTCATGGCACAGGGAGCAGGAAAAGTGTGGGGATGAACAGATCTGGAATGGGAATTGAACTGGAAAGGGAGGAAGGAGAGACCTAAAGATTGTGCCAGGACCCTGCTGGTGGCTCCAGCAATGCAGAGGTGCAAGTGTTGCTCACAGGGTTTAGGCAAAGCTTAGAGCCAGCCTAATTTTTCTTCATGAGTATTTGGGACGGATTTAAGGTTAAAAATCCCTTTTGGAAAGAGAAATTGGCCAAAACTTGTAGTGTCCACAGGGGTTTAAAGCTCTTTTAAAACTCCAATCCCAGTGACTGTTGTTCTTCCCTTCTCCACCCCAGCCCTCCCTGGGGGCTCCTCTGTGTCCCTCTGCTCATTCTGCTCCTCAGACCTTTTGAACCTGCTCTCTCTTCCTTTCCTGGTTAAAATCTGGGGAGTTTAAACTCAGAGAGTTGGGTTCCCAGTGTTGGTCCGTGTGAGCCTTGGGCTGAATTTTCTCTCCTACAGCTCCCGTTGCCCCCAGGGTTGTAAATCCTCACCGCAGCTCACCCCGGGGTGGCCTCAGATGAGTGAAAAATCAATTTCTGGTGCCCACAGGCTGCTTCAGGAAGGAGCAGTACCAAACCTGGGATCTGAGCTACAACCAGCAGCTTCCAAACCACTAACCCCAGCTGAGGAGCTGCTGGATTGAGGGGCTGGCAGGGAGCACTGATGTGAGCCTCAGCCCCTGCTCTGCTTGGTTCCAGACCCTGTCCCCTCTCTGCCTTGGCATGGAGAAAGCCCCAAATTCCTTGCAAACCATCCCAGCTATTCAGCAAGCTGGCATCATTTGTGCTCTCAGAAATAGCTGGTTCTAACAGGTTAGAAATTAATTTTAATGTCTGGTTTTTAATTTTTTAATCAATACTGTAGCTTTGCCTGCCCTCATGGTCTGTAAAGGAATACAGATGTTTTTAACAGCTGGAATACTGGTTTTGTTTTTCTCAGCCTCTGTGAAACCTTTGTGGTGAGGATTTCAGGCGTCTAATTCAGTCTTGTATGGAAGAAATCCTCTTGCCTGCTTTGTACCTTCATGCCTTTCCTGAATTTTTACATCAGGAGACTGGGGAACAGGATTCCACCACCCCTTTGCTGTTGTAAGTCTGGGCTTTTTATTTATTTCTTATTTCCCTTGTGTCCAAGGCAAACAGTGCTGCTTTAGAAAGTTTTCCATGTCAATAATGGTTCTTATTGCCTCTTTCCAAAAGCCACCAGCCCAATGGGATGCTCCTGAGCATGAGGTTTCAGGAGGGAATCAGGGAATTATTTAATGTATTCTAATATTTTCTGTATTATTTTGCATCCTACTTAAATATCCTAAACTTTCAGCTGCTTTTCCAGCAAAAAAGAGCTCTGCTCTCAGCTGCAGGAAATGATTCCCACAATTTTCCTGCTTTGCTACAATTCACATTGAAACTCAAAAGGGACCTGGGTGGTTCAGACTCTCCTCCCCTGTATCCATCACTTTGTATTTCTTAGCACTCAGTTCCTTTTTCCCTCTTCCTGAATATTAATTTAGGCTGGATCTTCTGAGGGAAGCTTGGCAATGCAGACCTGACAGAATTTGCATTTTGGTGTCTCATTTCCATGTTGGATGGGGCTCCCTTGTAGTGCTTTCCTGTGTCTGTCCCACAGCTTCCCCCAAATGTTCGCTTTAAATAATTTTAACTGACTGGAAGGATATTTCAAATTTATTTTTTAAATATTTCTGCTGGCAGAGTGTAATTTGTGAGGGGCAGACAATTTTCTAAATCAAAGTGGAATTCCTTTGCACGTACAGATTTTATTTCCTGTGATACCTGGAGAGCATGTGGAGTTGTATTTTATTACAGCTGAGCACCAAAAGGAAGTAGAACACTTTGAAACATATACATATTTATATAGGGTGTATTTATAGGGTTATTTATACATTTATATAGGGTGTATTTATTTATATATTTATATAGGGTGCATTTATTTATATCTTTATATAGGGTGCGTTTATAGGGTTATTTGTATATTTATATAGGGTGCATTTATTTATATCTTTATATAGGGTGTATTTATTTATATCTTTATATAGGGTGCATTTATAGGGTTATTTATATATTTATATAAGATGCATTTATAGAGTTATTTATATATTTATATAGGGTATATGTAGGGTTATTTATATATTTATATATAGGGTATATATAGGGTTATTTATATATTTATATGGGGTGTATTTATTTATATCTTTATATAGGGTGCATTTATAGGGTTATTTATATCTTTATATAAGATGTATTTATAGAGTTATTTATGTATTTATATAAGATGCATATATAGCATTATTTATATATTTATATAGGATGTATATATAGAGTTATTTATATATTTATATAGGGTGAATTGATAGGGTTATTTATATATTTATATAGGATGTATATCTAGGGTTATTTATATATTTATATAGGGTGTATTTATAGGGTTATTTATGTATTTATATAGGGTGTATTTTATGTCAAGCTTCATAAAAGAGGATTTCAAGCTTTAATTTCTGGGGTTATTAAAATACCTTTAATTTAGGTATTTTTACCTGTTCTCCATTTAGATTTCTGAAAATTATATTTTGAAGCACGGTTGGAGTTGATGATCTTGAAGGTTGGAAGGGACCTTAAGGCTCTTGTTCCACCTCCTACCATGGGCAGGGACATTTTCTACTATCCCAGATTGCTCCAAGCCCCACCCCAACACTTCCAGGGATCCAGGGGCAGCCACAGCTTCTCTGTGCCAGGGCCTGCCCATCCTCCCAGGGCAGAATTCCTTCCCAATATTTAATTGGCATTCCCTGGGATTTTTCAGGGTACTCTGTTACTTCTCCACGGTGCTGAATGTTGAGAGTTCCACGAGAGACCTGTGCCGGGTCTCGGGGGTGAAATGATGATGGTGGGTGCAGCTGAAAGATAAAAAACACCTTAAAAGATAAGGGACACGCTAAAATTACTCCTAAAAAAGCTGGAATGGAAAATCTGACACCCAACCACTGGCACAGGGAGCCCAAGGTGCCCCATCCCCGGCTGGGTGGCATCCAGGTGCCACAGCTGGAAAAGTCTTTGAGAAAGACAGAGCTGGAAGCTGCCCTGCCTTCAGCGTCAGTGATGAGTTACAGGTTTATTGCAGCTGCCTGAATATTTCAGTGACAGGGAGGGTTCAAGCACCCTCCTGAAAGCTGTCAGGAGAAGTTGTTAATGCTCAGACCTTACACCAGTGCCTGCACATGCATGAGGAGCAGGGGAGAGCTGTGACCGTGCTGCTAAAGAGAAGCAGAGCTCAGAACAGCTCTCCAGTAAATGCAGAGTGTAAAGCTCAGCTCTGTTAGTGCTGTGCTTTGCCTTCCTGCAGCCCCATGAGCTCCCTGTGCCTCCTCAAAAGTTTTAAAAATGTTTCCTCAGGAAACTTTCCCAAAGTGTTTTATTAAAATCGTGCTCCTCCTGACACATTGATGAAGTTCTTCTCTAGTGGAAGCTCCAATGATTTTAATTTCATCACGAAAACACATGAAAATCAAGCAAGAGGAAAACCATCAAACCCTAATAAATCTTTTAAAACAAATTAAAGTGATGGCTGAGCTGACATATTCAATTTCCAATAAAAAAGGATTTTCCGCAAGCCACAGGCATTACTCAAAGACTTAAATCTGCAAAAGCAGGATTCTGCTTGTTTGTTTGCACTTTTGAGTGCATTAAATCAGCTGGGGGGCTGATCTGTGGAACACTGCCCACACTGTGGTTCCCAAAGCTGGGAGTTGCTTATAAATAACAGATAAAGACAGAAAAATGACTTTTCAATGAACTTTCTGTGCACAAATGCTGTGAAGTTTCATGTTTGGGTCATCTGCCACTCAGATAAATAAGGATAAGGTGTAGGATTTGTGTAGTCACAGTTAAAGGATTTGTTCCTACATATTTCTACTGAGTAGTGTTGGATGCATCCTAAGTGACTTTGTTGCCTGCTCAGTTGAGCATATAAACACACGGGAAAAAATCCCAATCCTAACTGGAAAATTTCCTTCCTCCAAGTGTCCTTTTTAAGGATAATGCACTACAGAAATTATATTAATCATTAAATTACAAAACAAGGTGTTGGTGCAAGTGTTTCAGTGTACAGACAGCAGTGCTGGGGGAAGAAAATCCTAAAATCCTTTTGGGGTTCTCTGTGAGCCTCTGATGCCTTGTGCAGGCTGCCCCAGGGCAGAGGCTGGGCAGAGTCCCAGAATAAAGCAGGGATTTATCCAAAGGATCTCCTCCATGGATCCACCTTGGGCAGCACAAGAGCCCAGCCAGGGCTGCACCCAAGATGAACCAAAATGGCCCCAAAATGCACGAGCGCTCCCGGGGTCTCTCCCTGGGATCAGTTCTGCTCCATTTGCACCTTGCAGTTCATTGTCCCATTCCAGCTTTAGCCCCTGCAGTCCCACCCTGCTTGTTTTTCTCTCTGCAGCCCACGGGGTTTGTGCTCCTGGGCTGAGATTTGGATCATTTGTCCTTGGTGCCCAGCTGGAGCAGGAATTGTTTTGTCTCCCTGCTCTGTGCACAGAGCTCACCATCCCATAATATGAAGCTCAGACCCACCCACTAAAGCAGCACAGAACCTGAAACATGCAAAAGTTAAAACCTGAGGCATCACCTGAAGATGATGGGATTCCCCTGAAGGGAAATGTATGGATGGAAATGATGATTTAGGATTGTTGGTTCGTGTGTCTGGCCCTGCCTGGAGTCCAAGGAATCTCCTCATTTCCCCTTCTCTGATTCTCAGAGCTCATTGCCATTCCAGCTCACAAAGGTAAACCCCACATCCATCCTGCTTCCATGCTTTGCTTCCTTCTCTTGTCCTACATCACCTTTCTCATGTGGGGACAAAGGGCTGATCCCTAAGGACTGAGTAAAGCCCAGAAAACAATGCACTGCTTCCCTAACAGCCACCACAATTACTGACTTTACTCACTGCCTCAGCTTGATGTGCTGCTGATTAATTAGGCAGCATTTTTTCAAGCATGAAGCAGTTTTAAAATACCCTTTCAGGTCTAACAAGTGCTGCACACTGGATGCCACAGTTTTTACTGTTGAGTTTGTTCAGCTTTTGATGATTTGTGCATCCTGTCCCACAGCCCACCTTTGGATCTCTACCTCATTGCCTTCAAAGCTTGGGCTGCTCTTTTTATAATCAAATAATTAATATTGGTGACAGAAAAACACAAGGCGTGAATCCAGCAGGAAGAGGGTTATGGCCTCTAATTAAAATGAGTACAGGAGTACAAAAGAAAATCCTCTTTTATAATTATCATCTATATTATACTTTTACTGAATGGAACATCAGGAGGTGGGATGTTGTTGATTTCTCCAGAGCTGTACTCCTCGAGGCACTTCAGCTTTTTCCAGGTAAACTTTATTCAGCTTCTGGTGCGTAGGACATAAATCTTTATTGGGGATGGTGTGTCAGTAACAGCATCATGAAACTGAGTGTTGAATATTCCTGGTAATTTGTGGGGCTCTGCAAAGGTCAGCCCTCAGCTGTGGGAGAGGGGGAGCAGCTCCCAGCACGGGCACCAATTTATTTGGGAATTTCTGCCTGGTTAAATGGCTGTCAGGCATGACAGCTGCATTTATAGCAAGAGTTAATGCTCCAGAATCTGTCAGGACTCTCTGACTCTCCCGACCTCATCTTTAATTCAGTGCCAGATTTCCATTTTGGTGGGCACAGGACAAATGTATCACGCAGACAGATTGATTCTTGGTGTTTGTATTAATGGTTTGTGCCCTGGTGGTGCTGATTTTGTTGTTGTTGATGTCCATTCTATTAACTAGCCCTGTAATGAAGGCATTCATTTAAAGCCCCTAACACAGGGCAATATAAACTTCCTCAATAATTACTGTAGAGTTATAAGGTTTAGGCAAATGTTCAATCTCTGTGTTTCCAAAGTCCACCCCATAATCAAAAGGAAGAAAAAACCCAAATTAATATCAAGAAAAAAACCCCAATTAATATCAGTTCGCCAAACCAGACTTTTATTTTAACACACAGCATTC
>NW_005054309.1:9880999-9881489 GCF_000277835.1 Geospiza fortis | reverse complement strand
CTGAGATTTGGTGGCATTCAGGTTTATTTTAAAAGTACCCCAGTTCATTTAGGAATATGCTGATTGTCTATTAGAAATCCTTCCTCCAGGTTAAGAGAATTTGTTCTGTATCAGAAATTCCATATAGATTCTCATTTGTTATTGGCACAGAGCTTTTCCTTTCTTTAGAAGGACACACTTTGTCAGCAAGGAAATATTTTCTGGCAGTAATTTAATTGGGAGGGAAAAAGGCTCTTTCTTCTCTTTTTTACTCCAACAAAAAGGCTGCCCATGATTTTGTTTTGTGAACCGTGGCACAGCCAGGGACTCAGTTCCATTTTATCCCATCTCCAAAGGCACTGCTGCTTTGAGTTCCACCTCAGAGCTCCCTGTCCCGCCCCCCCCACTCATTATTTTGTTGTTGGAGTTAAATTGGAGTTTGATGGTTCAGTGTTTTAAAATCAGCAGCAAACCTCGAGCTGGAAGAGCACCCCTTCCCAAACTGAACTTG
>NW_005054309.1:9872443-9880959 GCF_000277835.1 Geospiza fortis | reverse complement strand
GAAAGCAGAGCACACATTTCAGTGTCTGTGTTGTGGAAATTGTCTGGATTTTATTTACGTAGCTGCAGGTGAGGTGAGAGTAAAAAGAACTTAAAAATAAGCTGAGCATTAACAGCTTGAAACAAATTGAGTGCTAATTGTGTTACCAATGCCACCTCCATCTTCTTTTTGATAAGACAGAAAATTTTAAAAGCCCACACTTGTAGATCTGTTGTGAAGATTTTCAGAGCCACAGCAAAGTTCTAGACAGAGCAATGTCTTTGCATTAAAAAAATCATGGAGAGGCCACTTTATATACAAGTGATAAACTGCCGATTGATTTAGGTTTGGTCTAATTGATACTTTCAGGCTTTTTAAAATTTTGCTGGGAGTTTATAGGAAAATTTCCTCTGGCTGGAAAGGGAGTTTTGATAGGTCCTGGGGAACCCCCAAATGCGTATATATATATATATGTGTGTGTGTGTGTGTGTATGTGTATACATATATATCTATATATATGTGAGAGATAAGATGGAAAAAATTCAAAGCACAAGTTGGAGCACTGCTGGTGAAGCTGGCAGCTGGAATGGCTGCTGGAGGAGTGGCTCTGATGGATTTTCATTGTGTGAGCTCTTGGCTGGGATCGTAGCAAACAACGGGAAGGGAAACGCAAATGTTGGGAGCGCCGGAGACGCGGAGGGAATCCAACCTCCAAATGTGTCCCTGCCTGCAGGGCAGCTGGGTGGGATGGCTTTTGGCGCTCCCTAAAACCAGAGGGCAGACAAAATTAAGGCAATAAGGAGCAGTTCTATTGACTGAAGGCCCTTCAGGTACACCCAGGGCAGACCAACCCAAACTGCCCCACGGCTCACGGGTTTCACACTTTTATAACTTTGGGCCATTTGCACTTTGGGGGTTCATTCTCCAATTCCAGCTTCAGGTAATGAAGTCATTGAGCCCCAGTTTGCTGCCCCAGCTCCCTTTTGTTTCCATCTCTGGGCCCTGAGGCAGTGAGGTGTCCTTGATTGCCAGGCCTGGAGAGGAATTGTTGTGTCTGCCCAAAATGGGGAAGCAGCAGCTGACCCTGGGTGTGGAGTTCAGAGTTACACACTAAAGAGCTGCACGGTTACAGAGAGATGGAAATAGAAAAGCTCAAATCCTAAGGCATCAGGTGCCATGAAATTGGGCAGCTTGGCTTTAATCCAAGGTCTCAGCTTGTCTCTGCCCAAAAGAATGAGACAAATCTGCAAGAGGGGACAGCAGAGAAACCTTTGGGAATAGAAAAAACAACCTGAACACAAGGGCGCTATCCTCCTGCTCACCAGAGTAATTTTGCCATGAATTATGGTTTTGTCATGCCAAAGTGATGTGTTTTCACTGCTGTGATGATTCTGGAATCATTATTTATTGGTATTTTTAACCTTTCACAGTGGCACGCCAGTAAAGCTTGCAGGAGGTGGGGACATTTTTGGAAGTGCCACTGTCACATCGTAACTTGGTGACAATATATCTCCTACAGGTGTGGCTGTGTTATTTTATTTATAGGTAATGCAAATAAATCCATTATGGGCTAAAAATAAATCAAGCAGGCTAGTCCCAACAGGTGTATATCCAAAAAAGAAAAATTATGGATTATTTAACATTAATCTTCTCTAAAACAAATTAGGAAGTTATTAATTATGAAAACCTGTATTTATTCTGCTGTAAAATTTATCTATTGCCATTCAGAAGTTGTTGCACTTGTTCCTAGGACTTCTGAACTAAGCTTAAATCTTAGCATTTAAAATCTCTTCCCAATGCTAACAGTGTTCTATGTATTTGCAAATGTTGTGTTATGGCACCATAAAATCCATGAAGTGCTTCAAGCATTTAAACTGCACAAAAAAGCGACAGCAACTCATTACTTTGCCTCGAGTGTGATGGCTTTTCATGTCTCCAAAATGAAGAGCAGGAGAGGGAATTCCAGGTATTTATTCTTAGTCTCAATTGGGCCTTTTTCATCTGTACAATGGGTTACTTAATGGTATTTGAACTTTTATTCCGGGGAAGAATTCAGTGTTCTGCATTGCTAAGGATTTTTTCCTTTGCCCACATGCTCTGGTGTGACACAGGCAAAAATAATAATATCAAACCATTGCCTTTTTGAAGGAGTCATTATCTTTTTATTAATCATCTGATGGGAGGAATGCATTCATCTCACAGCAGCAATTTCTCACACTCTGCTCCTGGTGAATGGAGCTTTTGTGAGGCAGCAATTTTACCTTGACCTGTAACTCAGCTCTGAACCTCTCTCTCTGTAAGGAATTGTTCCCATTCCTCCTCTTCAGCATTCTGCATTTCACTGAGTGCCAGGAGCTTCAGAATTCAAAGAACTACATTTCCTTGCCTGTGTTCAAACCTAATTCCATCCATAAAGGTATGAAAAAAATCAGGATTTATTTTCCATTACGCATTCCTCAGCTTTTATGCGTCTGGATGTGCAGCATTAGCAGAAGGTGGAAAGTGGCTTTAGGGCAGGTGCTGAGAAGTTTTTCACCTTCCTGAGAGGTTCTGGGGGATAGTTGGAGATGTTTCCCAGAGCAGCTGGGGCTGCCCCTGGATCCCTGGCAGTGCCCAAGGCCAGGCTGGACATTACTGGGGTTTGGAGCACCTGGGACAGTGGGAGGTGTCCCTGCCCATGGCAGCTGGATGAGCTTTAAGGTCCCTCCCAATCCTCACCATTCCATGATTTTAAGAGTGGCTGTGAAGATTTAAATTCCTCTTTGCCTGCCCCTGGGAGCTCTGCATGGGAATGTGCAGCACTTTATGGCCCATATGTTGTGTTTGTGCACTCTTGCAATGGGAAAACAGCCAATGCTACAAGAATTCCATGATTAGTGCAGTCCACATCCCTGCTATTTACTCTTGAACTTCATGGACTTTTCACTTTTTGTTGCACGGTTGTTTAGGTATTAATTAATTTAGGTATTAAATTGTAGTGGATTTAATAATGAGCAGAATGGAAATGGTAAATTAAATTAATTGCTCTGCAGTAAAAAACGGCACAAACACATCCCTTCCATCTAGGTTTGATATAACCCAATTAAAAACAGGATAGAGCTCATCCCTTTGTCTTAATAAGCATGTTAAATTAGCTATTTCCTCCTCAGAGAAAAACAGGCTTAGAAACAAACTCCAGAATGTTTGGGAATGGGAAAAGAGTTGATTTCTTGTCCCCTGCCATTTGTAATCTGTGATTAAGTGGTGTGAAATGGGGCTAAGCCTTCCTGGCGCTGCCTTGGAGCGCTTCCTCCTCCCCTGTGCGCTCCAAATGTGTCTGGAACAAAAGCAGAGCAAGGCAGGACTAATCTCCATTTTCTCCACAGCCTTGGAAAATCTTTCCTAGCGATGTAAACTCCAAGCAAAGGCTGTCATAGGTTTAATCCCACAAATCTGGAACTTAGGGAGGAGGCATACATAAAAAAAAGAAAATGCGTGGATCTCCTGTATTCCACGGTAAAAGGAACTGGGAGATGTGTTTCTGTCTCCACATATAAAGTCAATTTCTTGGGTCCTTTTTTTTTTAAATTTGATTGCACTTTTGAAATTGGAAATCCCAGTGATCAGAGGCTGGGCTGCAAAATGTTTGAGTGGATACTCAGCTGTATTATCAAATGTGTTTTTAGCGGTGCTAAAAATGAAGTTATTCAGCTGCTTTGCTGTGTTGTATTTACACCTGCAACCACATCTGGGGAAAACACACCTGCCCATCTCCTGTAGGAACACTGAGGGATCATTCCCTGCCATTGGTTCTGCAGGAATAAAAGCATCAATATGACTAAAACCTTAATTTAAAAGTTCTCTAAGTCTGATTGGATTGATGTGATCATGACTTCAACCTGTTTGCCAGGTTGATTTGGAAATGGTCCACACTGCACCTCTTTTCCTTTTAGTCTCCTGTTGTGCAGCCTAAAATAAGTTTATTTTATTTACTCTGAATTTTACTTGCATCAGAATAAAGGGGGGCACTGTGCTGTCATACCAGGTAAACTTCTTTTCCCTGTGGAATTGTAGATACCTGTGCTTCAGTGTGCTGTAATAAATAAAGCTTTGCTGAAGCAAGGTTATAAAACAGATTATTATTTTCTTAAGAGTGATAGAGACACACAGGAATCACCCAAGCAATAAAAAGAGGAAAATTCCGGATCCTAAGGCAGCTGGAAGCAGAGGTGTAAATGGAACAGGGAGTACCCACTACAATGAAAGGTCATTTCTTTATAATATATAGTGAACTTTAGGGCTATAAATTGCTGAAGAGACCTAATGGTGAGGCAGAGAACAAAAGAAATTGGAAGCAGAGTATTGTAAGAAACAGGAAACAGTAAAATAAATGAGGGTCGCCAAATCTTTGGGAAGACTGATAGAATGAGAGAAATAGGAGTTTAACTGTGGTGCAGAACTGAGGCAGCCCCAGATTTTAAACCTGTTCTGGAGGTAATTTGGCCATGGGAGCAGATCCACGGGTGGGGAATGTTGGAGCCAGCCTTTTGAGTAGTACTGACCTCCCAGGGATTTATGGAGAGTTGTTTTTGGTGAGAAACCCCCACTGAACTTGTTCATTTTCTTGTGTTACTGTCGAGGCAGAACAAATCTTTCCTGAGGTGATGTTCTTTATAACAGAAGCTGCATTCCCTGGTTTTAGTCAGGTTCACATGGGGAGGATGAGGGTTCCTCCTCCTCCCTCCAACAGAAGCAGCAAAATATCATCTCTGTGCCCAGGGCAGGGAGAATTCTGTCTCCAGGGTCAGCTGCTCTCCACAGCCTCCCCTTGGAAAGCAGCAGCTTTGATTAAAAAAGGGCAAACCAGCAGGAGCCATTCCCATGGCCTGGAAAAATTTAATCTCCTTGACTGTGATGCTGGAATTTGGTCCAGAGGAGTTTGTTGTGGTGCAGCACTGAAATACTGGAGGGTCGTGTTGGTGCTTTCCTTTGCAGAAGACATGAAGGTGCTACTACAAAATTCAATTCTTCAGTGAGTGGCAGCAGTTTATTGATCTACAGAAATGTGTTGCAGTTAATAATTTTTTTTTGTGAAAAGTATTTGGTTTATTATTAAACATTATTGAAGTTTGGTGATTCATTCATCTTCTCTTTCCCAGTTTGTTGTGATCATGGCACACCACAAGGGCCTGGAGTGATTGCGCAAGAGGAAACGGATTTCAATTGAAAGGGAGCACGTTCAGATGGGATATTTGGGAAGAAATTCCTCCCTGTGAGGATGGCGAGGAGCTGGGACAGAATTCCCAGAGAAGCTGTGGCTGGATCCCTGGCAGTGTCCAAGGCCAGGTTGGAAAGGGCTTGGAGCAACCTGGGATGGTGGAAGGTGTCAGGGGGAGGAATTGGATGATTTTTAAGGTCCCTTCCAACCCAAACCATCCTGTGATTCTACTATTCAAATCGTGTAAGTTCATATATTTTTATTTACCTGAACCACTTTTAGGGATCTGGACTTTTCCAATGCTCTCTTATCGAACACTTCATTCACAACGCCTCTGCTCCAATGTCACATATTGTATCTGACTCTTACTTTTCAGTGGAATGAAAGCATTTAAAATTGAAATTTGTAACCACCACGATCAGCCTGTGAAGGTAAATTCAGTTATTATCAGTGTTTCAGGGAAGAATTTGGCTCCTCAACATGCAGTGGGTGTTCACAACAGAGTTGTTCAACATGTGCATCACTCTGAGATCATTTATTAGCTTTGAGCTGTGTTTGAACTTCCAAAAAATGGGCAAATTTGTGGTGCTGTCACTGAAAGAGAAGAACAATTTTTGCTAATAAACTGTGAAAATCCAACTTTTCATCTATTTCAGCCCAATCAGAATTGTCCTGGAGCAGAGTCCTCCCCTTCACCTGTCTAAATGTCAGAACCTCCAAGGGATCCCAGCTCAGCCTCAGGAGGTGGGAATGACACAAAGTGGCACAAATATGAAACCAGAGCAAGTAAATACCCACAGCACTGCAGAGCTGGGACAGGAACCATGATCAGAGCCATAATGTCCAGATCCAGAGGCACTCCTCGAAGAGCAGAATTGGTTTTGTTGCTTAAAATGACATAAAAAAGGTAAATTGCCTTGCCTGGCCATCGTGCTTGTCTGATTTAAGAGCTGCTTAACTCCCTGTCTGAAAGGCCAGTTCCAATTCTTGCCCATGTGATTCGCCCAGAGCACAGGGAGCTGGGAGAGATAAAAAGCTTGTAGAGCAGTTAACACTATTTTATGTTGGAATTGATGCACCAGGCGGCCAAGTAGCACAGATGCTTAATACACTCAATTTGTAAAGGAGATTTTAATCTTCACAAGTACATCTCTTTTCACTTTCAGTCCCCGGCTCTGCTCGGTGAGAAGGAGAAATATTCAGCCAGGCTGAAGACACTAAAGAACATAAAGAAGCCTCCAGGCCCCAAGGTGGCCACTAAAGGACCTTGAAGTTTGCCTGTGAAAGCCCCTGATATTCAAGGGTATAAATTCCAGTTTATCCCAGTAAATCACCACAGGATGAGAGGCAAAAAGCTGCAGAAGGCTGCAAAGTGTCCTTGGAAATGGGATGGTCAGGACTGAAATTCAGCTTCTGAGAGGAGTCAGGGCTTGTCCTGTGGCTGGGGAAGCTGGAGTGAAAAGGTGAGGAATATTTTGCTTTTATCAGCCTGCCTTGGTTTTTTTGTGTCTATAAATAAGATTTTAATTAACTTGGGGGTTTGTTTTTAAATATTGGTGAATTCAGCTACAATCTGGTAAAGTTTTATGTTCTTGGCTATAACAAATGTATTTTTCTTTGGGATGTGTTATTTTAACAATGTTCAATGTTTAACAATGTTAAATTGTTAAATGTTCAATGTTTAACAATGTCGAACTGAATGTTCTCCAATACCATTCCCTCATGGCCACATTCCCACCCTCTGATAAGGTGGGGTCTGTATTTATGAATTATTTCAGGATGTTTCACATCCTTTTCAGATTTAACATTTGGTGCATGGTTAGAGGTTTAAATCTGGATTCTGCACCATGAGAAGCTGGGCAGTGGGATTTGTGGCCTTTGCAAACTCCACACAAGGAAGGATCTGTGATTAAAAATGTCTCTAAGGGCCGAGAGCCCAAGGGAAGAGTGGGCACCACTAAATTATTGGAAGGAAAGGAACAAAGTCCAGGCTCAGCAATTCCATGGGAACTGCCTTGAATTTGGGAGCTGCAGTTACTCAAGGGTGTTGAATTCTGGGGTTCAAACTCCCAAAGGGAATTGGTACTTAGGCCAAGGCATTCCTCCTCACAGTGTGTGCTGGGATAGATCTCAGTGGTTGTTGATCAAAAATCCCAAAATCCAGTAAGGTCAATGGAGTGACTCTCATCAGTCCTGTGATGATATCGTCATCATCATCATCATCATCCTTACTGACCAGCTCACCCAAAGTCCAGGCAGGTCAAGGGACTCATTGTCAGTGACTTCACCAGGATTTGTATGAAGCCCATGGTGGAAATGTAACTTTTATTGAACAAAATTCTGGTACAAAAGACAAGTGCATTTTTATCCTTTTGCAAATACACCATATTTGGGTTGATTGGCTTGAGCTGGTAAAAGCTGTATTTCTGTATTTTATCCCTGTCCCATTTGCAGTCCATGGCTGTGTCCCACTCTGATTTAGGAGGAGGAACTTAGCCATTTTCTTTGGTTTTGTCTGTCAGGGCCAGGAGTTGGACTCGATGATCCTTGAGGGTCCCTTCCAACTCAGCTTTTTCTGGGATTTATTACGGCTAAAATGATGAATCTACCTCAATCTCCCCATTTTCCCTCCTCCTCTCAGGCTGAATGACACCATTTGTTTGGCTCTGTACTGACCCTGGTGGGGGCATTGCTCAGATTATGAGTGATCTAATGAACATCACATCATTAAACCCAAAAACCCTCCTGAGGAAGCCCTGCAAGCTATGGGTGGAACTCCTGGAAACACAAGTGGTGAGTGCTTAATCCCATTATACTGGATAAGCTTCTCTAGGGTGGGTGTGTTCAGAGTCAGAGCTCCCTTAATTATAATTTTTTGGCTGATTTCTGGCCTGGACCCCCCTTCTTCTTTATTCCTTTCTGCTCCTCCAGTGACCTCAGCTCTGTAATTGCTTAAGGAAGAAGGCAAAAAATGAAGATTATTGAGGTCTGAGCTGCACAAACTGCTCTTCCTTCTCCTGCTCCCCCAATATTCCTGCTACTGGGATCTCCAATCCTCAGAATATTCTTTGGATGGAATCTAAGGGTCCATTGTGTCAAATTTCCAGACTTCTAACCAAAAGACGGCAGGGTTAGATGGGATTTTGGGAAGGAATTTCTGACTGGGAGGGCGGGGAGGGGCTGGGATGGAATTCCAGAATGTATCTGGACTGGCATGACCCGTCTGAGGCATTCAAAACTCTACTGAGGTGCTTGCCAAAGCAGGTTTGCTGTGCTGTTAAGGTGTTTCATGCACTGTGCAAGCTCTGGGGATTCAGCCTATTCAAATATCCACAGGTTA
>NW_005054309.1:9864626-9872244 GCF_000277835.1 Geospiza fortis | reverse complement strand
TTCCTGCTTCCTGGAGCATGACAGGGAATCTCACCCGCTACGCACGTGCAAATAAACACAATCATCACTCCTATCATCGTGGATTTTCTGCTTTGCTGACCCAGCCCTCAGCTCAGAGGCATGCTCAGACCCCGATGCCTCCCCTAACACATGTGAGAAGTGGATTCCTTTGTAATTTTGCTGTTTAAGCTGCTCTCACGGTGCTGCATCACTGTTTATTTTCTTTTATTTTCTTTTATTTTTTTTTAAGGAACAAGTTGTTGTGGCTGCTGTTACACACATAACTCCAAAAAGCTTTGTGGTAATAATACAGATAAGCCAACACTGCTTGTAGGAAAAAACCCCAACGTTTATAATAGCTGGAGAACATTGCTATTTGTATTTCAAATTTCCCCGGTACACGGTGGCTGGGATTGATTTCACACCAGCCTTGGTGCTTGGGCTCTGCTATCTTTGCTCAAGCAGGGAGAAGAGGCATTTGAATGAGGCAGATCCTGTTGTTCTCCTGCAGTGCATTTGTCACATTTGCTCCTGTCTGAAATGAAAAGGAAGCAGAATGGGAAGGAAATTTCTCCATCTTTCTTTGAGCTCTGGGTAAAATCCCCGTAAGCAGCAGCGCAGCTGTTGGGGTGACGGTGGCTCCCAGCTTGGTGACAGGGAGGAGATGGCTCAGGGGATAGCTGGGGTGGGATTTGGGGCTCTGCTCCTTGGCTCCTGCCAACATGGACCTCTGGAATGGGAGGGAGCTGAGGGAAGGGGCTGCTGTGGGGAGGTGGAACCACAGGATGGTGTAAGTTGGATAGGACCCATAAGATCATCGAGTCCAACTGTTCCCCAAGGCCACCACTAACCCACATCCCCAAGTGCCGCATGCACACAGCTTTAAATCCTTCCAGGGATGGGGACTCGCCCAATGCCCTGAGCAGCTGTGCCAGGGCTGGACAGCCCCTTCAGTGAAGACAGTTTTTGAACTAAAAACCTTCCCTGGTGCAGCTTGAAGCCATTTCCTCTTGTCCTGTTGCTCATTCTCTGGGAGAAAAGAACAACCCCACCTGGCTCCACCTTCCCTTCAGGGATTGCAGAGAGTGAGAATCCCCAGATCACTGAGGGTGGAAAAGCCCTCCAAGACCATCGAGTCTAACCTGTAGCCCATCCCCACCTTGTCCCCATCCCAGAGCTCTGAGTGCCACATCCAGGAATTCCTGGGACACCTCCAGGCATGGGGACTCCAAACCTCCCCAGACAGTCTGTTCCAAAGCTTATTCTCCCTTTCCATGGAGAAAGTCCTGCTGATGTCCAACTGAGCCTGCCCTGGCCCAGCCTGAGGCCGTTCCCTCTGCTCCTGTCCCTGTTCCCTGGGATAAGATCCCAAATCCCCCCGGCTGTCCCCTCCTGTCAGGAGCTGTGCAGAGCCACAGGGGCCCCCCTGCTCCCCCTTTTCTCCAGGCTGAGCCCCTTCCCAGCTCCCCCATCAGACAAAAGGAACATGAGCCACATCCTGGGCCTGGTGTCCACTCTCAGCCTGGCTACACCTGGGACACCTCTGGAGCATCTCCTCAGCTGGCAGGAGAGAGGGGACACCCCTGGGAGGAAAAGGGGATGAGCAGCTGGCTCTGTCTGGGCAATGAGAATGCCCCAAAACTCCCAACAAAATCCAAATAATCTGGTTGCAGCTGCAGCTCTTGGTGCAGAATGGCAACGGAAAAAAGAGCAAACATGTCTGAGTCGGGGAAAGTCCATCGTGACCCAGAAATGATTAAAAATACAGAATGAAAACTTACCTGGAGGGGCTTGTGAGTGCATGAAGGGTTTTTGTGACAAATGATTTTATAATGGCTGGGGAAGAAATTATTTATTAGTTCATCAAACGTAAAGGAATAGGTAATGAGAGCATTCATTATAATCTTTGTTGTGGCACATAATTAGCAAGCTCTGCTTCTGTCTCAGTGCTGGGAGAGTAAAATGTGTGATTTATAATAATATTACAAACCATGATATTTCCCTCCAAAATTAATGAATCCTAGCAGAGAGAAACAGGGAATGCATTTACCAAGATTTGAGTCCGGCTCTGAAAGAGCAAATTGTGAACCAGCAGCTGTTGTCTTGCAAGTCTTGTGCTTTTTGTCTAAATTTGGGACATTTCAGGCTGGTGGAAGTCACATTTCTAGTAATGATCATCATTGCTGAAGGGTTTGGGTTCTTTATGACGCACAAAACATTTCTGTTCAGCTTCCTTATCCAGATTCCGCTTTTAGTCCATCCTTCATTTCTAGAGATGAAGAGGACAGGGAAGCTTCTGATTTTATGAGGCATTAGGTGTCCAAGCCCAAAATTCTGGGCCTTACAAAGAAACCTCTCACTAAGCGGCAAATTGAACCTGACCTTTAAATTTGGGCCATCATCATCCTCAGAAAATCTAACAATTCCTCTGTGGTTGTTTCCAACCTTTCGAGTGTTGACCACTAAAAATTCCCAAATCCTCACTCACTAACATTAATTTAAGGCTATTAACTGCTAATAGAATTTCACCTCCATCAGAGTCTACAGCACAGAATTCATGCTAAATAAACATTTTATGGGCTCCTAATTTTGTAAGTGCAATAATAGAGCTGCCCAGGATCTTATCAGTATCATTGAATAATATTCACTTCTTCTTTTCTTTATTTATCTCTTTATTCTTCTAAATTCTGCCAAGGTGGCTATTTTTAGTTCTTTTAACAGCGCCTAAAATACAGAATTCTGAATAGATAATATCACATACCTGGAGAAATTATATGGGATTTGTTTGGGTTGGGATTTTTTTTTTTGATGCATTATATTCCCTTTTGAAAACACAGCAAAACAAATGTCCTCAAGTTGGGCTGGGGAGGTTCAAGGTGGATTTTAGGGAAAATCTTTTCCCTGGAGGAGTGGTTAAGCACTGGAAGAGGCTGCCTGGAGCAGTGCTGGAATCACCATCCCTGGAAGTGTTGAGTAAATGCATTGTAGCTGTCTGGGATATGATTCAGTGGGAATGGGGATATTCAGTCAAAGGTTGGACTTGGTGATCTTGGAGTTCTCTTCCAGCCTTAAGGATAATTAAAGGCTTGAGAGCTTCCCTGGGCTTGTGTCAGTTGATCAGGCTTTGCAAAGATTCTGGCTGGCTTGAAATGTCCCCAAGTATTTAGGAGCACAAATAGAGCATCAATAAATAATGTGGATTATTAGGAAGCCTAGCCCATCCTAATGTGCTTCCCAGCATTAGGAAAAATGCTGCAAGGTGATTAGGAATTCACAAAGAGGATCCACAATTAATGTCATCTGCTAACAACTCACTCTTGATTAGGTTTCAGATCCACTGCTGCTTGGGTGCTTAGCTGGGCTTTCATTTTTTATCTTTGTTTTTTTTTTTAATCTGCAAATAATTCAGATAAATATTTTCAAATGTAAGTAGGGCAATATTTACTTTTGTGTTTCAAATGTAGGATTTGGGATAGTCAGCAATGTTTTCTGGCAGTTCCTATCCCACTGCAAAGGCTTTTGGTGTTTTCTCTTCCTGCATCTTCATCTTCCCAGTGAGGTTTAGTTTGTTTGTACAAGGGTGTCCTCCTGGTCCAGGTGTGGGGCTCAGTCAAACCAAACCAGCTCAGAGACCTTTTGCTTGAAGAGAAATTTCTTTTACTGGGACGTGGAGACAGCAAAATCTTTCCCTTCTCCAAAAATACCAAGGAAATTTAGCTTTGGGGACTGAACAAAGCTTAAAAAACCCCAAAATAAAGGGGAGATCCTGATGAGTGCATTTGGATCCTGCTAAATTTTTTCCTGCTAAATTCTGCATCCAATCCCTCTAATGTTGGGGTTTATTCATGGCATTAGTTACTCTATGCAGTAATTAATTTGCTTTATTTTGGAAATTGATTGGGGTTTGATTATTGGTTATAATAAAGATTAATAGCAAGGTGAATCATCTTATTCACTGGGAATTAGGGGACTCAAATTGAAGTACTTAAATATTCTATATTTAAATATACGTACTCTAAAAAAATCTGTTTTTTTTTTAAATGAAAGCCTTAGGTCCAGCTTGTACCTGAAGCAAAAATTCTCCCAGATTTCAGCACACTTGAAGGAGAACTCCAGTGGATTTAGGAAGATATTAACTCAGTGCTGAGATGGATGGGATTAAGAGGTCAAACTGGAAAGAAACAGAGCAGAGTAGAGGCTGAACCTGACACAGCAATCCGTTGTTCTCATAGATTTTTAAGCAAGAAAATGCCATTATAAACATCTTTCCTGACCTCCTGTGTATTGCCAGGCAGGAAATTTAATCCCTGATTCCTGCATTAGGGGAAACCTCTGCTCTGTTTCATAAAATGCTTGTCTTGTTTGTTTTGCTGGGTGATATTTTACCTTCTCAGGGTGGAGAAAATCAGCCATTAGAAAGCCAATTTCTGCTCCCTTTGCTGGGGATTTCTTTGAAGCATTTTGATATCTGTTGTCTAAATAAAAGCTTCACAGCACAAACCCCCTGAAAACAGTGCAGTCACCTCTCAATTTTTGGTTATTTTTTCCCCTCTCTCTTGAGATTACAAAAATCTCTTTCTTTGTTCAAAAGCCTGAGCCCACCTAAGCCTGGTTTGGCCATAAATCCAAGATGAAAATCCTCACTCTAGTCCCAGGTGGGACATTTAGTCCCACACAATCAAGGTAAGATAATATTTTTCTTTTGGAAACCCACCTCCAGCTCAGGAAGCTAGAGAGGTGAGGTTGGAATTCTGGCCAAAAGGTAAATCAGAGAGTAAAATAACCTGGGAAAACTGCTGAGAAAGGTGTTTTGTAGGGGCTGTCACATCTCCCAGTCATTACAAACCCAGAATTTGCTCCCAACATTGACAAAATCTGGGGTTTTTAATATCCTGGCATACCTTCAGAGACTGGATTTGTCTGCCCTCACTTTATTATGTCAAGAAGTGAAATCTCAGGGGAATTTAGGCACTTAGGCTGTTCTATTCAATCACTGTACATATATTTATATGTAAAGAAGTCTGAATTTCCTCCCAAAAATGAAATAGGAACGGTGCACAGTGTATTCAGGTAGAATACAAGGTGTAGAAATACTAAATTTCACTAAATCAGAATGCATTGCCCTGCAAAAATCCCTGAAAAGGATAATTTAAGAGTTTGGGGATTCTCCAAGTTGTTTAGATGAGTTTCTCCACGATCTGATTTGTGCTGCTCAAATTAATGGAATCGCCACATTCTGTGGTGCTTCTGCCATCACTGCTTTATCTTAATTATAACTAATTTGCAAAAGGTATTGAAGCGGAAAAATAAACAAAACAATAAGAAAAATCTCACCTAAATGCAGTGCCAGAAAGATATAATTATATTATTGATTTCATTATCAAACATTAACTAATTTGGGTTTTTAAATCAGCTTTTCAGTCAAAGCGGTGTTCTGAGAGTATTGAGCAATCCTAATATTTTGTTTTCCATTTTTTATTAGATTTTCCTCTGGAAGGAATTTTTGCATTACAAAGGTGGATAAAAATAATCTGAAATTATGTTTTAAGATTTTCAAAGTACATTTGCAATAGTTTTAATTGTTCTGAAAGAGAGTTTGGGTTTTATTTCTGTGCAGGAGCTGAACAAGAGACGCCAGAGGGGAAAGAGGGAGGACAACTCTTCCCCAGGCCCTGTGGACACAGATACCTGGGGGATTCTGAAGGTGAAGCATGTGCCCATGTGTCCTTTAACGTATTTCTTTGTTAAAATCTCTGGTTTTTTATGAGTTTCATGGGACAGAGGTGTTTTTATGGTGCTCTAACATGACCCAAGCTCTTGGCATTGTCAGAGGTGTTTGCTGATTGTGCTGCTGCACCTCTCTCCTTTCAGGTCTCAGCTGAGAGCGTTTCTGATGTGCTATAAATCACCTATAAATGTATTTTCAGACATTTTTCTGTCCTTCATTCATATCCTTCATTTTTCAGACAGTTTTCTATCCTTTTTGCAGACCATAAACAAGAGAGAAGCTTGCGCAAATGAAAGTTCTCCTTGGCTTTGCAGGATGGAGATCCATAACTTTTCCTGAGGGATTCATGACAGTCCAGGATGCTGGCAGGCCACCAGGGTGAGAAAATTCACCTGATTTAGTAATCTGGAGGTGATTAAATCTGCATACAACTGGTTGGAAGCTCTTGTGGTACATTTTGTGCCTCAGTTTGTTCTCCTGACCAGAGGGCCTGGTTTGGGCCTTGGTGGATCCAATTTCCTGGGACATGAACAACCAAAACCCTTTTTGGTGCTTTGTGCTGGGTGTGAGCATCCACAAAGTGGTGATAAACCAGAACTGCAGGGGAATTTATCAGCAGGCACCTGCAAATCTGGGGGATCTCATCTCCAGAAAGGTTGGGAGGCCCCAGTGGCTCGGGGAGGTTTCAGCCTGGCTGGCACAGTGAGATACTGAAGGGAGGATGAGCTCTGGGTGATTTATCCCTGCCTTCTGCTTCCAGGTGAGTTCATAAAAGCTCATTGCAGTTAATCTGCATCCTCTGGGCATGAGGGTGATTAAATCTGCATACAACTGGTTGGAAGCTCTTGTTTTCATTTTATGCCTCAAGTTGTTCTCCTGACCAGAGGGTCTGGTTTGGGCCTTGGTGGATCCAATTCCTTGGGGCTGAGCAGGACATGACCAACCTGAACCCTTTTTTGTGCTTTGTGCTGGGTGTGAGCACCCATGAAGTGGTGATAAACCAGAACTGCAGGGGAATTTATCAGCAGGCACCTGCAAATCTGGGGGATCTCATCTCCAGAAAGGTTGGGAGGCCCCAATGGCTCGGGGAGGTTTCAGCCTGGCTGGCACAGTGAGATATTGAAGGGAGGATGAGCTCTGGGTGATTTATCTCTGCCTTCTGCTTCCAGGTGAGTTCATAAAAGCTCATTGCAGTTAATCTGCATCCTCTGGGCGCTGTCTGTGTGTCTCTGTGGCTGGGATGAGGCTGCAGTCATGCCTTGGCGAGGGGAGCGGAGCTTAAAGCTTCTGATGTCCATGAATTAAATGAATCAATCTCTTCCAACACACTTTAAATTGGTCTTTGATTGGACCACATGGCCCTTGGAAAAGGCACCCTGGTATTAGTCAATTTGACTTGGAAAGATGATGATACAAATTCAAATGGAAAGATGATCTATATTGAGCAGCTGTGGTTCTGCAGAGTGATTTTTTTTCTTTTTTTTTCCTTTTTTTATTAGTATGCTGCTCTGTTTGTGAAGTCCTCTTTGTGAATGCTGATGTCTGAGCCCAGGGCTGTGTCCAGAATTGCAAACTTGGGCATTTGCATTAACGATCTGCGGCCTGTATTATTGCTTTAATCCTGCCTTCAAATTGCTCAGAATCTATAACACAAAATGCTCCTATATCCTCTGCTTAAAAGAACCTATTTATGTCTAACACGCTTACTCAGAGCTGCCTGCTGGTTTGAAGGGTCTGTCTTCAAGTAGTTTGAAATTCATATTGAAATTCGTGTGAAGGTCTTGAGAATGTACAATTGAGATTAAAGTCCCGAATTCCCAAGGGAAGGGGCTCTGTTCAGGCACCTGGACTGCAAGGGAGGCTCCTTGGGTGGAGTTTGATGTGCCCAGG